>NC_138063.1:45678095-45956925 GCF_964194185.1 Rhinolophus hipposideros
CTATATTAGCATATGGGCTACAACAGGGTATGCCTACACCTCACTTCATTTGCATGGATCTGGCATCGTGCTCAGCACATAACAAATTCAAGCTTTGTTTTTTGAATCTTCCTAGGATTTTTTTCCCACTGGAATATTTTTGATCTGCAGTTGATTGAAACTGGATGAGAAACGTGTGGATGTGGAGTTTCATGATTATACAAACATAATTTTTCCCCTTCCCTTTAAACCAATATATAGTTTATTATACAAGCTATTATATAAATATAGCCAGCATATTGAGTAAAACAACTTTGTTTTTTTCACGACATACATGCTTTTCCGCCTTCAGGATGGCCAGCTTGACTGTGGAGGTGCAGCACAGTCCTCCGCAACTAACTTCTTACTGGATCTAAGGCTTAAACAGGCTTCCTCCTGTTCTCAAAGTAGGCTGGGAATGGGACAGTGCTGCTCGCTGTCCCCGCACCTGGCCACAATGAGTGATGTGTGCTCCTGTCATTTAGCACTATCTGGGTAACCCCTAGATTCCACTGAGCCAGATTTGGTCAGCGCATGGGATTTGCCGAACAGCAGCTGCTGCATGATCATATCATTTGTTAGACCTCAAGGATTACCATGACCTAAGGGTACCTAGTGGAAACTTGGAACCAAACCATCTTTGGAAAGGGCTCTAAGGGAGCCAGGCCCCAGCCATACATGCCTTTGAAAGTTGTGGCTAAGGACCTGTTACAAGTGGAGGCAGCATGACTGCACAAAGCATTATCACAAACTTATTCCTATAATTTACCTCCTTCTGTTCAGGAAGATCATTTTCAAGTATTTCTTGCATAGTTGTTTTCAGTCTCAGGCCCAGGAAGCTACCGCTGGGTACCAAAAAGGCATAAATGCCAGCAAAGTAGTCACCAACAACCTTGGTTCTTGCTTGGGTTGTGGGTTTCCCTGCTCATCGAGGGGAAGGATGCTTACTGAAGATTGCATACGCTGTACTAGTGTTTCAAAGTAAAAGTAGGGCTTCGTTTAATGATTATTTTTAAAAAGACAACATACCCAGGGAAGTATACTAATTCCACATAGAAGTTTACTCCCAGCGGTCGATTTACCTTGGAGTCAATGAAGCTGAAGTTTCAGGGTCTCACTAACACAGGTCTCTGCAAGTCTCTAAGCGTAAATCATACTAGTAACTTCTTTGTAAAGAGTGCTCACCAAATGGGATAAAATTCATACCCCACAAAACCTGGATCTGACTTTATTGCCATAGCCAATTTGCAGTTATCTGCTAGCAGACTGTCCAAATTTCAGCTTAATCCAGGGGCAATTCTTGCTCTCTGAAGTATGATGAACTAGCTCTTTAGTGGTCCATTAGTTCTTTTACTATTTACTTTTCACTTGACTTGCAAGGCAACAGAAATTTCTGTGAAATGCTCTGATCCATCCCTACTGGGAGAACTTGGGAAAAAGAATCAAATTGTCTTCTGCAAGAATTAAAGGAAGTATAGGATCTAGAGAAGGCTTATTCCAGTAACTGAACAGCCTCCCAGTCGTTCCTGAGACAAATCTTGTCTCTGTGTCTTTATGTTTGCTTAAAAGGAGCCACTAGGACATAAAATTCAAATGTTGAGAAGATAAATATTTCTTTTTTAAAAATTTATTGGGGTGACAATTGCTACTGAAATTACATAGATTTCAGGTGTACAATTCTGTATTACATCATCTACAAATCCCGCTGTGTGTTCACCACCCAGAGTCAGTTCTCCTTCCATCACCATATATATGATCCCCCTTACCCTCATCTCCCTCCCCCCACCCTCCTAACACTCTGGTAACCACTAAACTATTGTCTGTGTCTATGAGTTTTTGTTTCTCATTTGTTTGTCTTGTTCTTTTGTTGTTTTTGGTTTATATACCACATATCAGTAAAATCATATGGTTCTCTCGTTTTCTGTCTGACTTATTTCGCTTAGAATTATACTCTCAAGATCCATCCATGTTGTCACAAATGTTCCTATATCATCTTTTCTTACTGCCGAACAGTATTCCATTGTGTATATATACCACAACTTCTCTATCCATTTATCTATCGAAGGACATTTTGGTTTCCATGTCTTGGCCACCATAAATAAAGCTGCAATAAACATTGGAGCACACGTGTCTTTATGTATAAATGTTTTCAGATTTTTTGGGTAGATACCCAGGAGAGGGATTGCTGGGTCATATGGTAATTCTATTCGTAATTTTCTGAGGAACCTCCAAACTGCCTTCCATAACGGCTACACCAAGCTGCATTCCCACCAATAGTGTATGAGGGTTCCTTTTTCTCCACAGTCTCTCCAACACTTGTCACTGTTTGTCTTGTTGATGATAGCCATTCCGACTAGGGTGAGGTGATATCTCATTGTGGTTTATTTGCATTTATCTGATGATTAGTGATGTTGAGCATTTTTTCATGTCTGTTTGCCATTTGTATGTCCTCTTTGGAGAAATGTCTCTTCAGGTCCTCTGCCCATTTTTCAATTGGGTTGTTTGATTTTTTGTTGTTGAGCTTCATGAGTTCCTTGTATATTTTGGATATTAGCCCCTTATCAGAGGCACTGTTTGCAAAAATCTTTTCCCATTCAGTCGGTTGCCTCTTTATTTTGTCGATGGTTTCTTTTGCTGTGCAGAAGCTTTTAAGTTTCATATAGTCCCATTCGTTTATTTTAGCTTTTACTTCCATTACCTTTGGAGTCAAATTCATAAAATGCTCTTTGAACCCAAGGTCCATAAGTTTAGTATCTATGTTTTCTTCTATGCAGTTTATTGTGGCAGGTCTTATGCTTAAGTCTTTGATCCATTTTGAATTAATTTTGGTACATGTGACAGATAGCAGTCCAGTTTCATTCTTCTGCACGTGGCTATCCAATTCTCCCAGCACCATTTATTGAAGTGGCTGTCTTTCCTCCTTTGGATGTTTTTAGCTTCTTTGTCAAAAATTATCTGTCCATATTTATGTGGTTTTATTTCTGGGTTCTCAATTCTATTCCATTGGTCTATGTGTCTGTTTTTCTGCCAATACTATGCTGTTTTGATTATTGTAGCCCTGTAGTACAAGCTAAAGTCAGGGAGTGCGATACCTCCAGTATTGTTGTTTTTTCTTAAGATTGTTTTGGCTATTCAGGGTCTTTTGTGGTTCCAAACAAATCTGATGATGTTCTGTTCTATTTCTTTAAAAAATGCCATTGGGATTTTGATGGGGATTGCATTAAATCTGTATATGGCTTTGGGTAATATGGCCATTATAACTATGTTGATTCTTCCAATCCATGAGCACGGAATGTCATTCCATTTCTTTGTGTCTTCTTTAATTTCTTTCAAAAATGTCTTATAGTTTTCAGCATGTAGGTCCTTCACGTCCATGGTTAAGTTTATTCCTAGGTGTTTTATTCTTTTTGCTGCAATTGCAAAGGGAATTGTTTTTTGTATTTATTGAGATTTCATTGTTGGTATATAGAAATGAAATGGACTTTTGTACGTTGATTTTGTAGCCAGCAACTTTACTGTATTCGTTGATTGTTTCTAACAGCTTTTTGGTGGAGTCTTTAGGGTTTTCTATATATGGCATCATGTCATCTGCAAAGAGTGATAATTTAACTTTTTCATTCCCAATTTGGATGCCTTTTGTTTCTTTTTCTTGCCTGATTGCTCTAGCAAGGACTTCCAACACTATGTGAAAAGCAGAGGTGATAGGGGACAACCCTGTTGTGTTCCTGAACGTAGAGCAAAGGGTTTCAGTTTTTCACCATTAATTATGAGGTTAGCCGAGGGCTTGTCATATATGGCCTTTATTATGTTAAGGTATTTTCCTTCTATACCTATTTTGTTAAGTGTTTTAATCATAAATGAATGTTGTATCTTGTCAAATGCTTTTTCTGCATTGATTGATATAATCATATGATTTTTGTCCTTTATTTTGTTTATGTGATGTATCACATTGATGGATTTGCGGATGTTGAACCATCCTTGTGCCCCGGGGATGAACCCCACTTGGTCGTGATGAATAATCTTTTTAATGCATTGTTGTATTCGATTTGCTAGAATTTTGTTTAGGATTTTTGCATCGGTATTCCTCTGAGATATTGGTCTGTAGTTTTTATTTTTGTGTTGTCCTTACCAGGTTTTGGTATCAGGGTAATGTTGGCCTCATAAAATGAGTTAGGAAGTACTGTCTCTTCTTCAATTTTTTGGAAGAGTTTGAGCAGGATTGGTATTAGATCCTGTTTGAAGGTTTGGTAGAATTCACTAGTGAAGCCATCTGGTCCCGGACTTTTGCTTTTGTGAAGGTTTTGGATGACTGATTCAATTTCGTTACTGGTGATCGGTTTGTTTAGATTTTCCAGTTCTTCATGGTTCAGCCATGGAAGGCTATATGTTTCTAAGAACTTGTCCATTTCTCCAGGTTATTGAATTTGGTGGCATATAGTCCTTCATAGTATTCTTGCATGATCCTTTGTATTTCTGTGGTGTCTGTGATAACTTCCCCTTTTTTGTTTCTGATTTTGTTAATTAGTGTCTTCTCTCTTTTTATCTTAGTGAGTCTAGTCAAGGGTTTGTCGATTTTGTTAATCTTTTCAAACAACCAGCTCTTTGTCACATTAATTTTTTCTATTGTCTTTTTGTTTTCTATTTCATTTAGTTCTGCTCTGATTTTTGTCATTTCCTTTCTTCTGCTGACCTATGGTTTCACTAGTTCTTCTTTTTCTAGTTCTTTAAGGTGTAACATGAGGTTATTTATTTGGGATTTTTCTTGTTTCCTGAGATAGGCCTGTAATTATATAAATTTCCCTATTAAAACTGCTTTCCCTGCATCCCCCAAATTTTGGTAGGATGTATTTTCATTGTCATTTGTTTCTACGTATCTGTTGATCTCTAATTTCTTCTTTGACCCAGTCGTTCTTTAAAAAGATGTCATTTAATCTCCATGTATTTGTGTTTTTTCCTGCTTTCTTTTCACAGTTGATATCCAATTTCAAAGCCTTGTGATCAGAGAATATTCTTGGTATGATTTCAATCTTCTTAAATTTGCTGAGGCTGATTTTATGTCCCAATATATGGTCTATCGTTGAGAATGTTCCATGTACACTCGAAAAGAATGTATAGTCTGATGTTCTAGGATGAAGTGCTCTATATATGTCAATTATGTCCATTTCATGTAATGTGTCATTTAGGGCTGCTATTTCGTTATTTATTTTCTTTTGGATGATCTATCTATAGCTGTCAATGATGTATTTAAGTCCCCTAGTATAATTGTGGTTTGGTCAATTTCTCCCTTACGTCTGTTAGTAGTTGCTTGGTATATTTCGGTGCTCCCTGATTGGGGGCAAAAATATTGATGACTGTTATGTCTTCTTGTGTAGTCCCCTTTACCATTATGAAATGTCCATCTTTGTCTCTTGTTACCTTTTTCACCCTGAAGTCTGTTTCATCTGATATCATTATGGCTATACCTGATTTATCTGGGTACCATTTGCTTGGAGTGTCAATTTCCACCCTTTCACTTTGAGTCTATGCTTGTCCTTGTAGCTGAGATGTGTCTCTTGGAGACAGCATATGGTTGGGTTTAGTTTTTTGATCCAATCTGCTACTCTGTGCCTTTTTATTGGTGAGTTCAGTCCATTTACATTTAGGGTGATTATTGATATGTGAGGATTTCCTGTCATTCTATCTTTAGTTTCTGGTAAGCCTTCGTCTCCATTGTTTTTTTGCCATTTTGTTGTTGTCTATTATTTCTGTGTGGTGGTATTCTATGACGTTTCCCTCTGTTTCTTCTTTTATTACAGTATATATTTCAGTTCTGGATTTTTTTTGAGTGGTTACCCTTAAGTTTATGTAAAAGAAAGTTTGATATTTAGAGTCTTCCATTTTCTTCAGCATGCTTACTTTCTCCATTCCCATATTCCAGTTCAGGCCTTTACTCTCCCGCTTTTTATGTTGCCACAAACTGTCCCTGTTGATGGTGGTTGAATAGCCTTCTTTAGTATTTCTTGTAATGCAGGTCGTGTATTAGAAAATTCCCTCAGCTTCTGTATGTCTGGAAAGGTCTTTATTCCTCCTTCATATCTAAAGGATATCTTTGCTGGATATATTGTTTTTGGCTCAAAATTTGTCTCTTTCAATAGTTTGAATATTTGGTTCCACTCCCTCCTGGCTTGTAGAGTTTCTGCTGAAAAATCTGATGATAATCTAATGGGCTTTCCTTTGTAAGTTACCGTCTTCTTTTCCCTGGCTGCCTTGAGGATTCTTTCTTTGTCGTTGAATTTAGACAGCTTCAATACAATGTGCCTTGGAGAAGGACTATTGGGAATGAGGTAATTAGGTGTTCTATTTGATTCTTGGATTCGGGGATCCAGTTCTGTCCACAAGTTTGGGAAGTTCTCATCAACAATTTTTTTGAATATATTCTCTGTTCCCTTCTCTCTTTCTTCTCCTTGTGGAATGCCCATTATTCTTTAATTGCTCTTTCTGATGGAGTCAGAAAGTTCTTGTAGAGTTCTTTCATTTCTTTTAAGTCTCAAGTCTCTTTCTTCTTCCATCCGTGTCATTTCCGGGTTTCTGTCTTCGATGTCACTGATTCTTTCCTCCATCTGGTCAACTCTACTACCTAAGCTGGTTATTTCATTCTTAATTTCTTCTATTGAGTTCTTAATCTCTAGAAATTCCATTTGGTTCTTTTTTAAAATTTCAATCTCTTTCGTAAAATGCTCATGTTGTTCTTTGATTGTGTTTCTGAGTTCATTAAATTGTCTTTCTGTGTTTTATTGTATCTCGTTGAGTTTTTTCTGAACTGCAATCTTGAATTCTGTCATTTAAGTCATATATTTCCATATCTTTAAGTTCCTTTTCTGGAGACTTTTCACTTTCTTTCTGAGCTGTCTTGTTGCCTTGGTTATTCAAGGCAATTACTGATTTATTATTTCTCTTCCTAGACATCTACAGGAGTGGCTTCTGCAACAGGTTGATAGGAAGAGGTCTTTCTTTTGTTTTCCAATACTTGTTGGTAGAATGTTTCACTTTCTCTCCGACTGCAGCCTTTTTTCCCTCTCACACAGTAGTGCTATGTTTTCTCTGCACTATTCCAGCTTCTCACACAATGGGGGGATTCCCTGGGAAATGGGCTTCTCATCTGTTAACCGTTCGCCTGGGTATAGGGTGCCACGTCCCTGTGGAGATGCAGAGAGCTTTTGAAGTTCCAAAGCTCTTTCTGCACCAGATTCAGATCCTGTATGTTTCAGCAGTTCTGTTTACTCCTGCAGGGATCCACCCAGATAGGTCAGTCTAGGAGCAGGGTGAGTTGTGAGAGGTGGCCCAGAGCAATGGCGGCGACCACCACCACAGCCGGCCCCGCTTCCACAGCTCCCTCCCCTTTGCCGGAACTAGTTGGGCTGCGAATCTGTGTCTGTGGTCCACAGTTCTCAGAACAGCAAATTTTCTGTTCTTTTGATCCGACACTGCTACTGTTCTGCTTCTAGTACTGGGCAGGTGGGGTCGGGTGAGCTCTGGGAGTGTAGGGAGGGGGCGGCTAGTCTCAGTGCCTAAGGCTTCCATTCTCTGCTCAGCAGTTAGGGCTTAAAACACCGTTTTCAGCCTTCTTCCCTCAGTCGTTTATTCTAGGTCTCTGCCGTGATCGTTGGGTTCAGCCGTGTTATATGCTGTCCCCTCAGCCATGTGGGCCATAAGTGGAGCCCTAGCAGTCCTAGTTCTTCCCTCTCCCACAGCTGCGGTAGTTCCGGGATGCAGCGAGCTCGGAGCACTGAGCTAGGTCTGCGTCCTCTGCTCGCGCGGCTCCGTCTCTGCACTTCTCCCTTCCCTCCTCCCCTGCTTGCACAATTCTCCCACCTTTAGGTGAATTCAGTAGTGGGCCTGTTCATCTTTCCTGTCTGCTGTGCAGGGAGTCCTTTGTGGAGTTATTGTTGTTCGATTAGTTGTAAATTCCAGGGGAGATTTACAGAGGCTCACCTCATGCTGCCATTTTGATGACATCTCCAGATAAATATTTCAAAGCCAGATATTAAAATTTTGGAAAGAACTATAGTACTGCTCAGCTCCATTACTGAGGATAACTGAAAATTGACACTGTTTCTATTTTTTCAGTATAACTGGAATTCTAAGGGTCCACAATTTGGTCATCGCAAATTTTTCTGGGGAGTTTTTACCATCTTTATTTGTCTTTAAATTACTCCTTTTCCAGCCAACAAAACACAATGTAAGGAATTTAATCTCCAACATAGTTTGAGCTCTGCCTTTGTAGAACCACATCACTCTAGCTTAGTAAATAGTACCATCAATGGTACATAAGCATGTTTGTGTTCCAGTTGCTGTGTACTTAATAGAATAAATAAATACTTAAGAAATTAAATTTTATCTCCCAGAGATTACTTTGTGTTTTTTTGAAAATCATCTTTAACTCAAATTTTTTAAAAAGCAGTAAAACAGTGATAGGATGGTGTATAATAAATATATCTACCTGATTAAGGGCTATGATTATTCATTTATTAGTAGAACATTTGGATTCATGAAAAAAGAGGAGTTTATTTTTTACTGATCAAATAATATTTCTTAGAGCTGAAAACTTGTTATTCTTTATTCATTTCCATAGGAAAGTTTGGATTCTTTTTCAGGTGGAAAGAAATCCACTTTTGAAGAGGAAATGTCTCTTTAATAGACTAAATTGTGCAACTCTATAGTCACAGAGAAAGATAGGGCAAAGATGGTTTGGTTCCTAACTTTACTGTAGTATATTTTTATACTTTAAAGCTTGTAAATTAATTTTTTTTAAGCTTGCCAATTGATTTTTTTTATTGACATATGTTCCTACATTTCTCATTTTTGTTTACTATAAATTATTTGCCTTAATATTTAGCTGGCTTGGGGTTTCATTCTTTGGGTTTTAAACTCAAGAAACTTGAAAAGAGTATACATACCAGAAAAATTTTAAGTAAATTCAATATTATTAGAGGGAGATTGATATCATAGGTGAATTTTTAAAAACTTACCACCTCTTCCTTAAGAATAACTGTAAACAGGTAATTGGATCTAGCTTGTCAGCTACCTCCATTCATGCTAGCCAGGGGTCTGACCAACATTACAGATAATGAGAAAGAAAGAAGGAGGCAGGTGCTCTGCAGGTGACAATGCCATTCGGTGTAGTGTTTATGCTGCAATATAGGGTGCATTTCCTACCACTCTTGAAGATAAGAAAATAGCATGCAAAAGACTTGTGTCAGAGAATAAAGTGGAAAATGCCTTTCTGAGTTGGCTCAATCATATCAGTACTTCTGCTCTCTGTGGCATACATTAATGACATGATAGGAAAATTCTGAGTTTAGGGATTACAAAATAATTGACAATTGCAATAGGATATACAATGGAAGGAGTAAGGGGGTGCTTATTCTATATGGAAAGATAATTTCTTCAGGCCCCATATTGAGTAATATTTCCCATCAAATGCCCTCTTCTTTGGCTTTAGAAAACACATTGAGACCTCAGCTTATGAGAGGAGTAGAGAAGGAGCCCTCTAGGTTTTAATTATTTTTTTAAAGGCAGTACTGCTTCTGGTCACAAAATGATGCCTATATTTAATGGGAACAAATTTTTACAGTCCATAGCAATTATAGACATGTATTTTCTTTGTATGTAAATATGTTGGTGAAATTTTAACACTTTACATAAGATAAGGACCCATTGTATGATAGGATTATAGAGTATCATAATGTATCATAATGTTCTTTCTTCCCATACATAAAATATCCATCCCAGCATCCTTTCTTCACTATGTTAAAAAGCTATACAAACTTGCAAATGTTTCTATTAACCCTTGAATATTTATAATGCTTAATGTTTGCTCTAGAGGTAAAATTAACTTTGTATGAGTAGTTTTCATAAAGATAACATACCATGTGACACGAGGTTCTGGCCAGCCTGATACAGAGCAGTGTAATTTTACATTTTCTTTCTCCCAAACAGTGTGAGAACGAGGTTTAATGACAAACTCAGGAGCATGGAGAAGATGATCTTCATTCAACTTTTTATGAAATGCTTCAGTTTCTTCTAACTGAAAAAAAAAATCAGAATATTATGAAATCAAAGTAACCTGTGCTATTAAAATAACAAGCAGAAGCCAAAATCATCACTTTTCTGTTTGAAGTCTTACTTTTGTATTTAAATCAAATGCATGTTCCTTGCCCCTTTTTAAAACAAATATAACATTTAATTTTTAACGTTCTAAGTCTGGAGCACCATTATTTCACTTCCCTAAAGTGGGCTTCTTAAGGGTCTTTAGAACCTTAATTTCTGTAGAACCTAAAATTTCATGGTGTTTATAACAATTAAGTTTGTGTTTCTTTGACCTACGCATTGATGTTTTTCTCTTTGCTTTTTTAGTTTTGTTTCTCCACGAGATCACATATTTCTTCATATGACACAAATCAATCTGTATCTACTAACACACACACAGACACACACACCCAATATTACATGCATTTCTACTTTTGTAAGTTACATTAAATTCTTTTCTTACTGTTTTTCTCAGTGACAGGCGTTCTGCTTTTTCTCGAATTGCAACTTTTCTCGACTTCTTCTCAAAAGCTTCCTCTTGGTGAAGAGTGGACGTAGACTTTTTTGATACTGTGGACTGTTTGGATGTTGTGATTCCTTCCTCACTAGCAAGAAGATTCCTCTGAGCTATATAAGCAGCAACTTCTTTAATTCTTTCTTCTTCTGTGTCTGTAATTCCACTGACATGAACTTGGCTAAAATATAATAATGGCAAAATACAGATATTGTGGATGTAAGTGATAAGATTGCCTAATTTTACTAAGTTCAAAGTACCAGACCTCAGAAATTGTGGTGCCCAAAGAGAACCTGATAGAAAAACTTGGTAAATTAGAGCCAATTCTTCACATATGGAAGTGATCTTCACCTTAACAAATATTGATAACAACCATAATTATACCTGTTATGGCCCTGGTATTTTGCAACATCCTTTTTACATATATTATCTCATTTTATCCCAACAACACTATGAGATAAACTGTATCATTTCAATTTTAGATGTATAGTAACAAGGCTCAGGGAAATGAGAGAACTTGCCCAAGTTTATTTCCTTGGTTTCCTTAGTGTGTTTAAATATGATTGAGCCTATAAGAAAAGATTAAGTTATGACTTCTCTCTAGAAAAGATGATATTGTAAAATGAGATGCAGTTTGTGTGCCTGTGATTCTGATACATGACTGTGCTTATCTGGATTCTATAACTCAGCTTGTGTACCACATTGCCCAGAGCTGTTGCATGTATAGATAAGTTCTAAATTTACATGAGATCCTTATGCCTACTGGGTTTCTTTGTAAGATAATAAAGATTATGTGTGCACATATAGTGTACGTATGTATATATGTATGCATGCATATTTAATATGACAATTTTCGTTTGTGCTTACACATAGCTCTGATGAGAAGAAATTATCAAAGTTGCAATTGAACTGTGATATTTACAAAAGTGACTTGTTTTTCTTCATAATTAATAATTATGGCAAGTGAGTGGTAATATCCAAAAGTGCTAAGCCTAATGTAGTAGTTTATGATAGAATTTGTGCTATGATTTATTAATGTTCAAAATACTTGGATTATTTTTAAACTCTTTCCATACCTTTATTGTCAACCTTATTAGATGTTTCAGTGAGGGAGTATATTGATTTATACTGAGATTCTCTTGAAATTGAGTCTCCTTAGATCTCCTAAGGCAGAATTTGCTTTTCTTATAAAAATAATTACCTCTAAATTTGAGCAAACACTGCCATTGTGATTACAATTACCTAGCTCCTGAAGCTATGCAGTTTGCTCAGGAACAGGACTCAACATTTGCTCAAGTTCGGAACTCTTCCTGGAATATGACTAAAACATCTATTTGGTAGACAAGACCAATCTACTTGTTTCTTACTAAACTTGGTGATTAAGTATTAATTTCCTTGTCCTTATCTCTGTCTCTCCAAATATTAATAAGATAGCCTCAATTAAGGAAGTCACTAATATATCCACTATAATTTAGGAGGAGAAAAAGGAAGGTTTTTAGCTTAGTGTTCTGACATAATTACCTTAACAAGTGAATACAAAACAAACCATCATGAGAATGCATGGGATTCTCTATAGAGGCTAATTTACAATACAGAGATTTGAAATTAGCTTTGTAATACAATACATATAATAATGGATTATTTTCGAGGCTAGTGTTACCCTGAGGTGAGACAACTCTGTGTAAGAAATTTAAGCTCACATTACCTCTAACAGTAAACATGTTGACATAGCTCTAGAGGGCAGAATGGAGTCAGTCTCCTTGCTTTTTCCATTTACAAGTAAGTTTAACCTCAAAAAAAAAAACCCACCTCTAATTATTTCACTTAAGTGAATTCAAGTACACTTAAAAAAATATTTTTGACCCAGGACAGCAGGGATATTCTCCTTTAAGTAAAGGTAAGTACGTGTCAGTGATAACTCTGCTATTATCTAGATACAAGAAAATGATGTTAATATGCTGACAAAAATACACTACTACCAATTTAAAATTAATTTAAAACCTTCCCAATATTCTCTCTTTAATGGTCTCAACCCAAAACCTGTTGCTGACACAGTAAAATCAAATTATTAGTGTTAATAAGTGGAATTTTCAAGTGCCATCCAAAGAAATAGTATTTTCCAGAAATACACTATAATTACACAGTGCACGTAGATTGCATTAGCCAATCCTAAGGAGACTCTCAGATCTCACTACCAGCCAGGTGACTTGTAGCAAGTCACTGAGACTTGATTTCCTTCTCCAAAAATTGATATATTAATACCTCTCCAGGGCTGTATTGAGGATTTAGCAAGATAGTTTATATAAAGCAGCTAGTTTGATTGCCAGAAAACAATAAGTACTGAACAAATGTTCATTTCTTTCCCATCCTCTTCTTAGATCGCTAACACTATCAACACCATTATGAAGTATTATTTTCAACATAGTAATAGAATATAGGAGATGGCTCCATATAAAAAATAAAGGAGAACTGGAAATAAAACCTAGAAGATAAATTTATGTTCACATTTTCTTTTATCACAATTCCTTTTATAAATTATCATTTCTGGAGACCGGACTGGAAGAGAAAAAATTGTTTGTAGGTAAAGGGCAGGGAGAAGACAGGGAGAAGCTTCATTTCATGTCCACACAGGTGGAGAGGTATGCCATGAAGGTTAATGCTAAGTTGATGTAATTTTTAAATGATTTTTTAATGAGAAAAAAAGCAGAAAATAAAATATTTCACTTACCTACCCTAGCCATCTCCTGTAACGAATATAAGTGTATATTAAACTAATGGTGAAGAGGTAAGTCTGGGAAGGCATATTTAGTAATATAAGCATGTTTCTCTGGAAAGTTTACTTTCAAAAATCAGATATCTAATAATCAAAGATATCAAATAAAAAGCTAAAAATAGAATATTATTTATCCCCTTACCTTTCTAAATATTTTCAGAGAAATTAATGATATTAGTCTCTGAAACAATTCCAAAAGGAGCCATCAGAGGGCAGTGGGGAAAAAAAACACAGGAAAACAAAATCACAACCACATTATTGCCTACTGAATTTCCTGAGAGCATTTGCCCTCAGAGGATGACCTATTTTGAGTATCACTTTAACTCTATTAATAATTCTCCATTCAAAGGAAAATCAACAGAGGAGGCTCAGAAAGTTCCCACTAAACTTTAATTTGGTGTCTCAGAGAAGCTTTTTTTCAAGGTTCCTTTATATATTATCATTCAAAAAATCTTTATATTATAAACACAGAAATTTGGGATTACAAAGACTTGTGATTTAGTGATTATTTTGTTTGAAGTTTATCTCAAATAAATAGTAATCTATTTTACATTCAACAAATATAAGCCAGGCATTCAAAATATGATGTGATTCTTTTACTTAGTCTATGCTAAGATTCTTTTTTCTTCCTAATGAATAATAATTAACCACACTGGCAACCAAGATATTTTCCATCTACTTAACATTTCATTTGATTTTGTTTTTCTAGTTCACCTAACATTTTAGAGTTTTGAACCTTTCTTTCTACTTTTCCTGTAGGACTGTACGTGTATATATAGTCACTATCTGAACACATCTTCCTTAGTGCAAAATTTCGAGGTTCTTCAGAACTTTCTCAATCAGTACATAGTAAGTGTTAAATAAATGTTAACTGCTATTATTATTATTACCTGGCAACGTTTACTCTCCACTCTCTAATAATCAGAGCCAGGAAAAGAATGCATACTCACCGTCCTGAGAAAATGGGCACCATATAGTCACTTGGCAGATTTTCCTTCTCCTCCCCAGAGAGAAGGCTCTTCTTGGCTCTCTTTGTTTGGGGGCTGAACTTGGATGAATAATCTTCTAACATTAAACTAGAATCTGTAAGTCTGAAACAAAACACTAGTGTCAGACAATGACAAAAGATGTACTTAAAATATTCAAAATACTTAGAAAAGGAAGTTTTCACTGAGGGAGTTTTCACAGAATCCTAGATCTCTAATCATTATCTTTTATCTTTAGAACTAAAATGGAGTGAGAAAGAACTCTATACAGACACAAGAGAAAAATGGGCACACAGTAATTTCATGGCTTTTCCCCCCTTCAAGTTTCAAGGGAAAACAGTAGAGTTTTTGTACTAGTTTTAAATATCCTTTGCTCTTAATGTTCAAAATTTAGGCAGTCTATAAAAATGATTTAGATACATTGTGCATCCAAATCCTTTCAGGGGATTGATTAAAATGCAAAATTTTCTGGATAGGGAGCCCAGATAATTCTGACGCAGGGCTTCTAGGCTCAACTTTGAGGACTTCATATAGTATAGACATACCCATTTAAAGGAACACTGAACTAGTCAAACAATAGTTAATATGTTTTATATGAACACACAATGTCAAATGACTCAGAATTACAGGGTGTGATAAAGAACATTTTGGTCAGTTCTGTTGTACACAAAAATCTGCCCTGCATACTGGTGCAAATGTGCATTTGGAGATTATGCTCTAAGAAACCAAAAATTGTATCAGCGGGGTGGAAAACATGAGGGCAGAGACTGTACCTACAGAAAAAGGATTGATAAAAATAAAAATACAGTCTTAGTGTATTTAGTTCTTGAATTAATTGAAATGTATTTTCATTCAAACATATACAATTTGGCATAAATTTCATCATGAGTTCATGGAATCCCTGAAGTCAATCCATGGATTTGGATTAAAAGCCCTTGGTCTACATTGTAATGAAAGACGTTCACAGCAAGGAGCTAGACAGGAGCTCTCTGAACTATCCTTTTTATTTTTCTGTAGATTTGAAATGATTCTAAAATAAAAACTTAATATTAAAAAGGCCTCTGGTCTAGAGAAAATTTGAAAAGAAAATGGAAGTGGATGAGTGGTATGACATGGGAAAAGCAAGCTGCCCAACTGAAACAGAAAAACCTTCCAAACTGTCCAAACCTTGACCCATTTCCCAATCTTTAAAAAGCATTAGGAAAAGCAAAAGAGATTAGTTAAACCAAAAGCAGAAGAAAATCCAAATATATACATAGTACAAAATGGATAAATAATAATGTAAGTAAACCTACCCTCTGCTAAACAACTAGAACAGAACTGCAAGGGCGAGTGGCTCTAGGCAGGGTGGAGTAGGGTGGGCTACTGCCTTTAATCCCTGGACTGGGTGATAGCATGGAAATGGCCAACCTCTTCCTCACCCTCTTACTACACCTCCCCCACTGTGAATATCTAGTTTTATTCTATGATCTGCATTAAAACTGAAGGTTAGGGTCTTGACTTCAAAGCTGTGGATTGGTTATCAACTGGAAACACTTACGAAATTTGTTCCTAGCTGGCTGTTCCAGACAGCAGCAAAATGACTACATTCTATCCCCAGGTTGCAAAGTACTAGCTGTGCTTATACAGGTCTAAGTTTAAAGTGGTATTTTCCTTCACCCCTTTATTCCATTACTATACTAACATTAATTATGGAGTTTAATAATTTCCTTTTTTCTTACTTATAGAACATTTGAAATTTCTATTTTTTCTCCTGTTTTCTGTATTTGCTCTTTTCTCTTTACAGTAGTCCCACCCCTTACCCACAGGAGGTATGTTCCAAGACTCCCAGTTGATGCCTGAAACCACAGATAGTACTGAATCCTATATATATATATATATATACATATATATATATATATATATGTTATTTCCTATACACACATACTTATGATAAAGTTTACATCTTCTCTTTGGCATATCTTAACTGCCAGCATTATTATTATGCTTTGGGGCCATTTTAAAGCAAAATAAGGGTTACTTGAACACAAGCATTGTGATACCGAAACAGTTGATTTGGTAACCAAGATGGCAGCTACTAAGTGACTAATGGGAGGGAGTGTATACAGTGTGGATATGCTGGAGAAAAGTATGACTCTCCTCCCGAGGGGATGGAGCAGGACATCGTGAGATTTCATCCCGTTACTCAGAATGGCAAATAATTTAAAAATTATGAATTGTTTATTTCTGGAATATTTCATTTAATATTTTTGGACTGCAGTTGACCATGGTAACTGAAACCCTGAAAGAGAAATTGCAAATAAGGGGGGACTACTGTATCTTTATTCTAGTGTCTATAGGCATCTTCTCATGAGCTCATATTTTTAACATTTATTTATATCAAAACAGCTATAATTTGTCATTCTTTTTATTGTGTTGTTTTTTGTTCCTTTTCCTGTCATTTTCCCTTTAAGATAAATCTTTAAAATAAAGCATTTATTATATGGAATGTTCCAGAATGTGATTATTCCATTCTCACAGGTAAATCACAGCAACTTGTTTTTAATAGTTGAACTTTATGGTAAAGATTCATGACACCCCCAATAAATTTAAAAAAAAAATAAAATGAAAAAAAATGATTCATGACACTATCATGAGTTTCTATTTCATATTTCATTTGAAACAAAAATCCAAATTATTTAGGAAAAAACAAATTTCTGTTATGCTTTAAAGCTTCCTTAAGTTTTGAATTCTAATAAAAAAGAGCATGTGAAGGATTAGATATTAAAATACTATACTATTTAGTAATTCTGATTTATTTACTAAAGCTAACAAACAAAATTAAATCAGAAAAATGCAGTTTTAAGGAAGTATGTAATAAGTAACATTATTTGAAGAAATACCACCAATAGTCTAAACGTGACCCATGAACACTGAAGTCTAACATCTTACTCTATTGAATTTTAAAGTGAATAATGCTTTAAGAGGAGTTAAATAGAATATGTAAAATTTAAATTTCTTTGAACTTAAAGAGCTACATAAAGGTTTATTGACTTCATGGACTTTTAGTTGCATCTAAATTTTGAAAATAATCTATCTCATAAGTCAGTTTCTAAGTGGATACTAAACTTGATATATATGGGTGTGTGGGGTTTTTTAAACTATTAAAACTACATTTACTATTCTTTATGTACTCGGCTTAAATCTTGAAACCTTCTGAATTTTAATTTATGAAGGCAATGAAATTAAGCAATAGTTAAGGACTGATTTGCATGTGCACACATTCATCCATGTATTCGTAACTATGTCTAAGTAGGTACACACACAGTTACCGATTAATTAGTTATGTCCTCTGTTAATATGTGTTCATTGTGTTATATCCTCAGTTAATATGCCTAAAGTTAGCAGAATTTAAAGTAATATCATAGTGTGTATGATATCATCATACCTATAACCAGCAGCACCACAGAGAAGGGATGTAGCCAAGGTCTAGGAAGCTTTCTCTGGAAATACTCCAGGGGCTAAGAAATAGGCTAACACTTGCATCCAATTCAAATGATGAACAACAACAAAGATAAACTTTTGCTCTTACAATTTCCTAATTATTCTTGCCAGGAAAAGCAAAAACTAAACCTCTTATAGAATTCCAGAGCTCGAAGAAATTTGATGGGATATTTATACCAGGCTCCTCATTTATTGATGGTGGAAGACGAGTAGCATCTTTGCAACTTGCCCATGTATACACAGCAAGTTGGTAGCTGAACTAGGTTAGTATTCTTTCCACTAAAACTAGCAGTCTCCAACTTTTGTGAATGAGTATTCTTGATCCAAAAATATTGGGAGGATACCACCTATACATGTTTGTTTATAAGTTCTATGCATATACTACTGTATAAATATTCTCGCTTTATGAAACACTCAGTCAATAGAAAAATTTTAAAGACCAAATTTGATTTTTTTTAAACAATAAAAGTGCTCATATTTCTTCCTATCCCTCTATGGTATGTCTTTGTGGACTCTCCATTCTGGAAATCATAACACTGTGTCACACTGTCCATAATGACTCTGAGATTGATTTGCTTTTCCTGAATTTATTTGCATAAATTAAGGTTATTAAATCATCATTGTCCAGTTGAAAATAAAGGCGTAAAAATGTATTAAACTTTATACTAATTAATATATTCATTTCTTAAAGTTATGTTTGTAACCACCATATAATTTTGAGAAATTGACCTAGGCTCCCCAGATGAATAATTTATTCATATTACGTAAAGTATGGATCTGCTTAGTGGCTATATTACTTTCTGAAAATATTCTGACAACTGATCAGCTTATTTCAGAAAAATGGGTTGTAAGCATTCTGCTTTGCAGACATTGCTCCCAAACCCAGCATCACCCATCCCTATGTGCTCATGGTTATATTGCATTATTGGTTTCTCCCCTGTTTTTCCCACTGCCTATTACTGAAGAGGTCTCAGTCATCTTTGTATACTCACACTGTCTCTAGTGCCTGGTACTGTTCAATAAATGTTTACTGAATAAAGTGAAATAAAAATTCATTCTCCTGTAATCATATCCTAACTCAGTGATTGTCAACTCTGGCGTCACATCAGAATCAGCTGAGAAACTATTAAAAGTGACCAGTGCAGGGGCAGGACTTCCAGTATGGTGAAGTGAGTAGTTCAATAGTTCCTCTCCCCAAAAAGCAATGATAAAACTGGATACTATTGTCAAAAACAACGCATTCAGGACTCTGAAAACCAACCAGAGGTATACATTATAATGAGAAGTGGTAATTCATAAAAAGCTACTGAACTTCGGGCATAAACAGTGGGAATCTGGGACATTCTTGTCTACCTTCCCATCGTCCTCCTCTGGCTCAGGCCATAAAGTAGTTCCACCTAGGAGGGGAAAGACATGAAAATCAGAATGCTCACTGCCAGAAGGGGCTGATTTGATGTGGAGTACAGCATGGTAAAACTCCACATGCAGCAGCATTGTGAGTAACAGTGGCAATCTAAGTGGCAAACAAACCAGGGAAGACTAGCAGCTCAGTTAGCCTGAAGTTGCAGTCATGGCTGGGGCTAGCCGCAGACTGGCAGATAAGCCAGAAATTTAACAGGAATATCTGAGAAATAAGACCAGCCCTGGCATTAGACATAGTTGTTGCAACATTATTGACTATATTCTCTATGCTGTACTTTATATCCCCATGACTATTTTGTAACTACCAATTTGTATTTCTTAATCCCTTCACCTTTTTCACCCAGTTCCCCAACCCCTTTCTCCTCTGACAACCATCAGTTTGTTCTCTGTATCTATGAGTCTGTTTCTATTTTCTTTGTTCGTTTATTTTTATCTTTAGATTCCACATATAAGTGAGATCATATAGTATTTGTAAAATAAATAAATAAATAAATAGATAAATAAATAAATAAATAAATAACCATCACAGGGGGCTTTCATGAGCTCACCACACACCAATTTGGGAAAACTGGAGAGGGCCCAAAGTAAGCACTTATCACTGACTGACTGTAACCCTGTTTATATGTGCAAAGAAGAGGCACGGGAGTCTGGAGGTAAGTAAAGCCAGAACATACTTAAAAATTACCTGAATTTTAAATGTGCTCCTCAACACACACACACAGACCTATTGCCAGAGGGTGAAAACTTTACTGGCTTGAGATGTTTGACCACAACATCTTACCATTCATTAACCATTAATCTGTGCAAATACAGTGTGATCCCTGTGAATTCAGGCTTAAAAAGAAGAATGACAATTTAAAAAAAACTGAGCAGAGACATCAGCAGTCACACAGTGGTTGGTAAACAGATTCTACAAATGTGTTCAGGCAAGTTAGTAAACGAAAACAAAACACAGCAACAACACACTTGGGGGAAATTCAGAATCCATAATATCTACAATATATTATCTAACATGTCCCATTTTCAGCAACAACAAAAATTATGAGACATGCCAAGAAATAGGAAATGTAACCCACACCAACAGAAAAGAGCAGTAAATAAAAATTGTCTCTAGGTAGGCGTTGATGTTGGAGTTATTAGACAAAGACTTCAAAGCAGCAATTATAAATCTATTCAAAGACTAATTTTAAAAACCATGTTTAAAGAATTGAATGAGGGGGTGAGCGAGTAGCTCAGTTGGTTAGAGTGCAAGCTCTGGGCAACGGGGCTGCCGGTTCGATTCCGACATGGGCCAGAGAGCTGTGCCTTCTACCACTAGAATGAAGTCAATGAGATGCAGCTGAGCTCCCGGGTGACCAGATGGCTGGGTTGGAGCGTGGGCTCTCAACTACAAGGTTGTTGGTTCGATTCCCGCAAGGGATGGTGGGTTGCGACCCCTGCAACTAACAACGTTGATTGGACCTAGAGCTGAGCTGCGCCCTCCACAACTAAGATTGAAAGGACAACAACTTCACTTGGATGGAGCTGATGAGTCCTGAGAAAAACACACTACTGTTTCTCAATAAAAAAGTCCTAGAAATACACACTGTTTCCCAATAAAGTTCTGTTCCCCTTCCCCAATAAAATCTTTAAAAAAAAAGAAAAAGAAAAAGAATTGAATGAAAGTATTTCAACAATGATTCAAAAAATGTCAACAAAGAGAAATTATAAAATAGGATCAAATAGACATTTCTGCAGTTTAAAAGTATAATACTTAAATGAAAAATTTATTAAAGGAACTCAACACCAGATTTTAGACAGAAAAATAATCAGTAAATTTGAAGATAGAAATAATGCAACCTAAAAATCAGAGAGATAAAAGAATGAAGAAAAATTAAAAGATCCTCAGAGCTCTGTGGGACAAAATTAAACATACCAATATATGAATAAGAGCAGTACCAGAAAAGAGAGGAGAGAAAAGGTAGGGAAATATATTTTGAAGAAATAATGTCCTAAAACTCCCCAAATTTGATGACAAATATTAATTTGTGGATCCAAGATTCTCAAGAAACCCAAGTAGGACACACACAAAGAGACAGACACCTAGATATATCATAGTAAAACGGTTGGAAGCCAAAGACAGAGAGAAACTTTGAAAGCAGCAAAAGTAAAATTATTCATCACACACAGGGAAACAATGTATTAATGCATGCCTTCACATCAGAAACAACGCATCCCAGAAGGCACTGATATAACACAAAACAGGGCAGTAAAAGAAGAAAAAAATGAACAAATAAGAACCCATGAGAAATACAGAAAAAAAATAACAAAAATTACATGTAAATGGAGAAAAACCTTCAAGGAACAGGCAGTGATTGTCAAACTAGATTTCTAAAAATTCTATTATATGCGGCCATGAGAGGCATACTCTAAATCCCTCCTTATCCTTATCCATGAATATCTCCATATCCATGGGAGATATGTTCCAAAAACCGCAGTGGATGCCCAAAACCACAAATAGTGTTGAACTTTAAATACACTATGTTTTTTGCTATGCATACACATACTTTACAGTTTCTGTTTGGCATATTCAAATTGCCAGCATCACTACTTTTGTGCTTCGGGGCTATTATTAAGTAAAAGAAGGATTACTTGAATGCAAGCACTGCAAAGCTGCAACAGTTGATCCAATAACTGAGGTGGCTACTAAGTGACTAACAGGTAGGTAGTGTTTACAGCATGGATATACTGGAAAAAAGATTGATTCACATCTTAGGTGGGATTTAGCAGGACAGAGCAAGATTTCCTCTCACTACTCAGAATGTTGTGTACTTTAAAAGTTATAAATTTATTTCTGGAATTTTCCATTTAATATTTTGAACTGCAATTGACTGTGGATAACTGAAACTGTGGAAAGTAAAACTGTGGATAAGGGCAGACAACTGTATGTGTCCAGCAACCAATTTAAAAAGATTTAAGCCATACAAAATACATACCCTGATGACAGAAAAATTAAATAAATAAGAATGTACAACAGAAAGAAATTCAGAGAATCTCAAATACCAGGAAATTAACAACATACTTCTAAATAACCCATTGGTTAAAAAAATTTTTAAAAAAGACTCACAAGGGAAATTAGGAAATATTTTTAACTACATGAAAAGAAAATCACAACATATCAAAATTCATCAGATACAGCTAAAGCAGTGGTTAAAGGAAAGTTTATTCTTTATATGTCTATATTGAAAAAGAAGAAAGATCTCAAATTAACAACTTAAGCTTCCACCTTAAGAAGTTAGAAAACAGATTAAACATGAGACAAGCAGAAGGGGGATATAATAAAGATGAGAGAGGAAATCAATGAAATAGAAACAGAACAACAATAGTTATAATCAGTGAAACAAAAGTTGGTTCATTTAAAAGATCAAGAAAATTGACAAACCTTTCAGTAGATGAATCACAATGAGAAAAGACATGAACTATCAAAATCAAGAATGAAAAAGGAGACATCATTACTAACCCTACAGAAATTATAGATGTCTTCATGTCAACATATTACACAGCTTAGATGACATGGAAAAATTCCTATAAAAACTCAAATTACCAAAATTAATTCAAGAAGAAATTTTTAAAAATCTCAACAGACCAATTACAAGAAATTGAGTTAATAATTTAAAATCTTCCCACTATGAGAAGCCCATTCACTGAGGAATTCCACCAAATATTAAAGAAGAAACAATACCAATCATTTCCATTGTTTTCAAAAAGAGAAGAGAAGGAAACACTTCCCAACTCATTTTATAAGGCTAGTATTACCTAATATCAAAACTAAACAAAGTCATTATAAGAAAAGAAAACTATAGACCAATATTACTCATAAACATAAAGACAAAAATCCTTCACAAAATATCCAGCAACAGATAAAACATATAAAACCAAGTGGAGTTTATCCCAGGAATGCAAAGTTCATTTAACATTTGAAAATCAATTGGTATAATATGACATATTAATAGAATAAAAAACAAAATCCACATTATCAACTAAGAGATGCAGAAAAAAATACTTGACAAAATTCAGGATTCGTTAGTGCTAAAAGCTGTCAACCAAATAGGAATAGAAAGGCGCTTCTTCAACCTATTGATACCATCTATGAAAAATCTACAGCTAATATCATATTTGATAGTAAAAAACTAAATGCTTTCCTCCTAAAATTGGAAACAATGCTATAATATTTGTTCTTGCCACTTCTATTCAACATTGTACTAGAGTTTCTAGCCAAGGCAATTAATGTAACAAAAAAAAAACCTTACATTGTGGTACTGGCGACACACATGTGGACCAATGGAACAGAATTGAGAGTCCAGAAATAATCTTTTATAATCATGGTCAATTGATTTTTGATAAAGGTGCTAAGGAATTTAATGGGAGGAAGGATAATCTTTTTAACAAATGGTGCTGAGACAATTGTATATCCATATGTGAAAGGATGAATTTATAATTTTGCTCAACACCACACACAAAAATTTTAGCTAAATATAAAAGCTAAAAAGTTATAAAACTCTTAGAAAATAAAAGAAACTCTTTATGGTGTTGAGTTAGTTAAAGTGTTCTTAGATATAACACCAGAAGCATGAGTCAAAAAAAAACAATTGATGAATTCAACTTCATTGTAATTAAAAATTCTGGTCTTTGAAAGACACTGTTAAGATAATGAAAAGCCAAGGCACAGAGTAAAAGAAAATATATGTAAACATATCTAATAAAGAACTAGTATATAAAGTATTTAAATAACTGACGGTAATAAGCAGAAAAACACAGTTAAAATGGACAAAAGATTTGAATAAGCATTTTACCAAAGATATATAAATGGCTAATAAGCACATTAAAAAACATCAACATCATTAGTTATTAAGTAAATGCAAACTGAAACCACAATGAGATACCATTACACACCTACTAGAGTGGCTACAGTAAATAAGACAGAAAATAACTAATGTTGGCAAGGATGTGGATATATTCATATATTGTGGATATTGATATATTGTGGACATATTCACGGGAATATTCATACATTGCTATGGGAATGTAAAATGGCAAAACGATTTTGGAAAACAGTTGAGTATTTTCTTACAAAGTTAAACATAAACTTAGCATGCAGTCTAGTTGATGCTTTGCTTTGGTAAGTGTAGGAGAAAGTTGACTTCAAGCATTATTGAACAACAGCCTTTCAGATTGTGCTATATGTTAGAGTGCCAGTGAAATTTTCAGGTTTTGTTTTTGAACTTTCTATAGTAATTTCAATTATCAATGGAAAATTTATTCAGCTTCCATTTTGTGCAAAATACTGTGTTGACACTGTGATAGGAGGGGGATATGAAGATAAAAACCTTTGTTTTCTGAGAGCTTTACGTATAGTAGGAGAGTAAATGCTGTCAGGCCTGACACACTGTATTATGTCAATCAAGAAAGAAAGGATAGAAGGACAGAAGACAGGCAGGCAGATGAGCGAAAAGACTAGTGCAAACAAAATTAGAATTCACAGGCTGGCTAGTGAATTTCTGTCTGGGGTTATTAGAGAATATTCTGTGAAAAGCTGGACATTGAAAGACATGTAGGACACCCTAGGATAAGCTGTATGTACAAAAGCTTAAAAATTAAAGCTCAGTTTTGATGGCTGAATTATCTATTTGTTGCCATTAGACGTTACTGAGTGAACACAAGAGTTGAACTCATTTTCATTATTATAAATATGTTCTTTTAAACTGAATTTTATGTATATTTACAACTTAGTACTGTTGCTTATAAACAAACTGCTCAGCTGTTTACCAGAAGGAGGAAGAGACAATGGTTTCAGCAAACTATAGGACAGCTTCTTGAGACCAGTCCTTCTTCACTGTCATTGCTCACTCAACCACTCCTCAGAGCTTCTGATATCTGAAGTTGTATTTCTTTCATCTTCAGAACCTCTGGGAGAGTCAGGAACAAGCACTTGAGGAGTTTGCATTCTCCATTTTCATATCAACTTTTCTACTGGCCACATTTTCCTCTCTTGCAAACTTGAAAGAAAATACTTCCTTTAGGTTTTTGTGAAAAGGTTGTTTTTGATCTACTGTTGATTTAGAGCAGTTTTGTTCCACTCTCTTCTTTTCATATGGACACCATGTCAGTCTTAACACTTTCTATTGACCTTTCAACTCTCTGGTTTCTCAATCTGGACACTTTTGTAGGTTTCAGAAAAACATCAAAGTAGTGGAGAAGTAAGAGGCTGAAAAGCGCCCATCTTTTGCTAATACGCTTTTCAGAAAAGGCTTCTTATACTCGTAAGATACAAGAGTTTAGTTTGACCAACATCACCCTTGAAATTTACTGACATTTAGTGTCATAATAAATAAGCATC
The DNA here is from genome assembly GCF_964194185.1 of Rhinolophus hipposideros. Lineage (NCBI taxonomy): Eukaryota > Metazoa > Chordata > Mammalia > Chiroptera > Rhinolophidae > Rhinolophus > Rhinolophus hipposideros. The sequence continues at coordinate 45,703,736 of NC_138063.1, forward strand.
CCTTGGCTTTTGAGTTTTGTTTTTGTTTTTGTTTTTTTGCATTATTTACCTTATACTTATCTTTTTTTCCCCTCTCTATTTCACTCTCTCAGCCATAGACATATCTCATTGTTAGTTCTTAAAAAATTTTTAGCTACTTAAATAGAAAGATAACTAGTTTTTTTTTCTTGTATTTATCACTTTACTTTTTCATTATTTAAATTGCAACTGACAAGTAACATTTTACTCTCCTTTTCAGTAACTCTCCCCAGCTAATGTATAGCCATGATCCAAAATCAAATACCATGGGGGTCTGAACCACTTCTCATCATGACTGTAGAACAGTCATGTGTTCTAGAAAGGGTGGATGGGTAAAACACTGAGAGATCTAAATTTTCTATCGTTCAAAAAAATTTTTCCCCCTGGTTTTTATCTACATACACCTTTCAGTTTTTATCCATTTCTGACTATTTCAGAAATTAATTTAACCAGACTAGATTATGACCTATTTCTAAGCAGAAGTAAAAGAGTTTACTCTGTATTTCCTAGAAATTATATTATGCAGGACACTTGACACAAGTATTGGTAGATGCCTTATAGAGTCTAAGTCTGTAGACTGAAAATTGTCCAGGGCTTATAATAGTTTGTCTTATCAACTTATTTACAAAGCAGCCCAGAAGCCTACATCCCACTCCACTTTGGGAATGGTACCTGTGGTTGACTAGACATTATGTACCTTCCATTTGAGGTGCTTCTGCTTTCTCTTGTTTCATCTAGAAAGGTAGCCGTGGAAACGTAAGTAGGAGAGTAAATGCTACCAGACCTGACACATTGTATTATGTCAATCAAGAAAGAAAGAATAGAAGGACAGAAGGAAGGCAGATCAAGCCTGTTTCAATGGGTCCTTTGGCCTTCCAGAATTCAGAGATCCCTATGGAAGCTCAGTTATACCCCACTGCCTGGGAGAGCTAACAGTGGATAGAGTTAACAGTTCACCTCCACACCCAGGGAGGTAACTGCTTTGCCCTGCCTCTACCTTTGGCTGACTCATTTTATTCCCACTCTATTAAAAGATGCTTTCCTTCTCACAGCATGATTCAACTGCCTATGGAAAATGAATGTCATTCTGGGGGCACGCTGTATTATCTAAACTTGAATTTAACATGCAAAATAGCCAAATAAATAATATTTTCAATGTAGAATAAAGCACAGGAAACAAAGACAGAATCACGTCTTTCTGGGCTGCAGTTCACATATCTGTGAAAGGAGGGGCTTAACTTAGATGAGCTTTTGGTCTCTTCCTGCTTTAACATTCCACAGTTATATTTATCTACAATTGATGATTACATGAAACTGGTATCACCAGGAATTGGACTCCTAGGTCTCTCTCTGCCAACAAGCTACACATTTACAGCAGTGAGAGTGGGGGCAGAAGATTGGTGCATGGTGAGCCTCTCCTAGGACTCGGTTCATCTTTGTGATTCAGAACATAACTGAACTGCCTTTTAAAGAAGTTACTGGCTTTTTGTTTTCATTAGATTTTCCTCTGACCTTCTCCTACCACATAGGAAGTAATACTTGTCATTTTCTTGGTACTTAAATTCTGGAAGACAAATCCCAGAATGTTGTACACTAAGTCCTCACTTAATGTCATCAATAGGTCCTTGGAAACTGCAACTTTAACCAAAATAGTGTGTAACAAAATCAATTTTACCATAGGTTAATTGATATAAATAAGAGTTAAGTTCTTATAGCATAGTTTAGGTCACAAAAACCTTACCAATGAAGACCCAAAACACTTCTGATATTAAACATTGAAACAAATGTGAGCTATACATACATTTAAGACAGGTTAATGAAAATAAGTAAGATGATGATTTTCCAACCTGCTTATTCCAGTACAGGGCCATGGTGGCTACAGTCTATCCTAGCAGCTCAGAGTATAAGATGGGAACCACACTGGATGGGACATGGTGAGACACACTAACACCCACACCCACACTCACTGAGACTGGGACAATGCCAGATACCCCATGTGCACATCTTTGGGATGTGGGAGGAAACGGGAGCACCTGGAGAAAACGCACACAGACATGGGGGAATGTGCAAACTCCACACAGTGGCCCCAGCTGGGAATTGATAGTGTTTTCCTCATCAATGTTATAAAGAAACAGCATTGAATAAAATGACATTATTTGAGGACCTGCTGTATCGATTTTTTTCATCTAGAAACTATGGTGTCTTTTCTTTACATATAATAATTAAACTTTTATTTAGAGAAGAGGTTATAAGAATGTTTGTAGAATACAAAACCTTGATATAACAACAGCTTTCCAAGCAAACTTCGTTTCCCATAACAGTCTGTTGGCTCAGCAATTTTATATAATTCAGATTCAGCCACTTGAATCTACAGAAGGGTTACAATCTCCATTCAACTGTGGTATTTCATGTGTTTTTCTTACTAAATGCCATAAAAGCAATAACAACAGAACAAGGTACTTCATTGGAATCTTTGGGAATGGAGAATAAGCAAATGGTTTTACCATCATCATGCTGTTAAATAGAGTCCAGAAGATCCACTATATACAGAACATCTACATGGATCTTTTTGCAACCTCTAAACCCCATAGCTGAGGAAGATGAAGAGCTGTGTGAAAAATCTGTTGGAATTTAGAATTTGGCAAAAACTAATAGATCCAAAAATATGACCACTGCTCACCACATCCTTTCTTACTGCACATCTGCTCCTGCCTAAACTATAGCATCAGCCTCCTAACTGGGTGGCCTGCCTCTGGGTGGCCTGCCTCTGTCCCCCATAGTCTGTTCTCCACTCAACAGCCACAGTGATCCCAATGCAACTCAAATCAGATCATGTCCCTGTCCTGATCAAAACTCTGCCACAGCTGCCCCTTTAAGTCATAATAAAAAGTCCTTACTAAGGCCCACAAAGACCTATATGATCAGCGCTGTTCCATCCATTACCTTTCTGACATCTTCTCCACCTACTCTTCCCCTCATTCCTCCATTCCCTCACTGGCCTCAATGCTGTTCCTTGCTATAAGGTCTTGCAGTGGCTGTTCCTAATGCCCGGTGTACCTTTCCTCCAGATAACCTCATGGCAAACTCCCTCAGGTACTTCATGTCTGCTCAGATATCACCTTCTCAATGAGGCCTGACTGCCCTAGTTAAAATTCCAGCCTGCACCCCGCCCCACATACCTGATCTCTCTTATTTTACTCTAGTTTTATTGCTTTCATAACATTTATTACCTTCTAGCATAATATAAAATTCAATGTCTTTTTTAAAATTACATTTATTGTTTATGGCCTGCCTCTCTGTGCTAGAATATATGCTTCATGAGGGCAGGAACCTTTGTGAATTTTTTTTCAGTAATTTATTCTGAGCACCTAGAGCAGTGCTTAGCACACAAGAAGCACTGGGTAAATATGCATTAAATGAATGAACAATATCTAAACCTCACCAAGTGTTCCCCATGTGACAGCCATTACACTAAGCACTTACATGATTGTCTCTTTAAGACTTCTCAACCTGAGGGACAATCATTTTCCTCATTTTACAGATGAAGAAACTGAGAGGTTAAATAGCTTATCCAAAGTCATAAGCCTAACTGTAGTACAATAGTCCCCCCCTTATCCGATAGGATATATTCCAAGACTCCCCAGTGGATGCCCGAAGCCGTGGATAGTACCAAATCCTAGAAATACCATGTTTTTTCAATACATACATACCTTTCCACTTAAAGGAAGCACTTTACAGCTTCTCCTTGGTATATCCGAATTGCCAGCATCACTACACTTGCACTTTGGGCCATTGTTAAGTAAAATAAGGGTTACCTGAACACAAGCACTGCAATACCACAACAGTTGAGCTGTTAACTAAGATGGCTACTAAGTGACTAACAGGCATGAGTATTATATACGGTGTGGGCCTGCTGGACAAAGGGATGATCACATCCCAGTGGGACAGTGCAGAATGGTGCGAAATTTCATCATGTTACTCAGAATGGCACACAATTTAAAACTTAAGAATTGTTTATTTCTGGATGGAATTTTCCATTTAACATTTTTGGACCAAAGTTGACTGCGGGTAACCAAAACTGTTAAAAGTGAAACTGTGGATAAGTGGCAACTACAGTATGCATGGGTCTGTTTAACCTCAAAAACTGTCCACTTCCCATTATAACATCTGGAAATGGACACCTAGAAAATGGACACTAAACTGATGCCGATCGCTGAGATCAAGATGCAAGAATGTCCACAAGGAAATAGATTTCTTTGGTAACATCTTTTGAAACCAAAAAGATGGGAGATGGAGCAAGTTTTCAGGTTCTACTCAGACCTGGCAATAATCAGACTCACCAATAAAAGATAGGGATTTCTGTGTTTAGCAGCCTCTATTTTTAGCACTGGTATCTGGTGCCTGATTTAATATTGATTTGAATATTAACATGTTCTTTGCAAACTCTAGTAATTCCAAAAGAGGTTATTATCTGGGCAACAACCAAGGGGAGTTGATCAACATGACATGAGTATAGATAAGGGGCATAATTTAAAGGTAGGCAGAGTGCCTTAGGCAAGTCACTCATGCCTCAGTTTTCTCATCCCCAAACTGCTATCTTTCAGAGCCCCTTGTGAGTCTCTATGTCTGATTCTAAGCGATGAGTTCAAGAATCTGTAAGGTTTCAGGCTTGGCATTCTCATGCATGCCCTAAGACTTTTTGTCTTTGAATTTGTGCATTGCTCTAAATCTTGGTTATTTTGGTGCTCAATGGCTTCTCTGGGGCAAGGGTAAAAAAGGAAGCATAACACAAACCTATATAACGATGCTTCAAGAAAAATCTAGCGGAAGTGTGGTCAAGATGAGTTGCTGACTATAACGGGCATCAGGTACCCATGGAAAGGCGGGGGTAGCTTGCATAGGATGGTGGTTCAAATCTCTATTGCACCACTTCTTAGTGTAAGGAAGGTCATTTAATCTTTTTAGTCTCCGATTTTCTCTTGTAAAATGAGGATAATAATTTCTACTTCTCAGGGTTACTTTAAAGACACATGGTATAGAGGATGCTACGCTTCATTGAATCATATGGAGCGAATTTTAATTTGTTTAGAATCAGAAAATTAAATATCTACCATTACCACAGAGAGCTGAGAGACAACTCTAAATCCTTCTATCATCTAAGAACTGTGCTATGTTGTTTATTGGTTTTTGAAAATTATTCCTACTTATCAAATATAACAAAATATTTCTTTTATTTCCATCTGCATGTGTGATTAAGTTTACTCAAAAGAAGGTAACTTTCTTTCCATAATAACATCACATTCTCTGCAAACATCTGTCTTATTTCATCCTAAATCCTTATAATATTGACATTAGGTAAACGGATCCTCAGATTACGTACCTGGCTTATAAGTATACTTTCTAGTGCATTGGTTCTGACCTTTGTTTAGTCACAAAGTTCTCTGAGATTCAGATGAAAGCTACAGCCCTTCTCAACAACAACTAAAATTCTCATCTGTGCACAATTCTGCACATAATTTCAGATCATCCAAGACTCTGTTGAAATCTATTTATGGACAGAGGTTAAGAAGCCTCGCCTAATGGTTGCAAAGTGATCATGAGTACCATTTTTCTTTTAATCCCTAATAGTATTTGTGGATTGCTAGCATAAAACAATAATCTTGTGTCATTTTGTTTTCCTGAATTATTTTCTTTACTTGAGGAGTTTTTTCTCACTGTGACTAAGAATAAAGGCATTTAGAATAAGCCTTCCAGAATTTATTTTATAACCCTTGGCTCAGAATAAAGTTGGTAACTGATCTGTGCTATAACTACAGGGACACTGAACAAGCCATTGTTTTAAGACTTACTGAGGTCAGCCAACCCCTGAGCACATATAAATCTCCATAGTTTCCACTTTAACATTGGGCATCTAACTACAAAGCAGAGGCTAAAAATAGACCAAGCCTAGTGCTTACCTACACTCTACAGAATTGCAGGTCCAACGCTAGGGATTTTAATCAAGAACACTGTTCATAATCCAAAGAGAGATATTTCATTTAGCAGGAAAAAGTTGCTCCACTTTGTAAAACCTAAAAGAGAACTTATAGGTTTTATGAAGATTTTGAAATGTTCAAAGAATATTATGTCTAAAAAAAAAAAAAAAAGATTAAAATACTCCCAGAATTAGGTTGTCTTTCTTTTTGTTTACATTGCATTATACATAGGATAAATATTGGCATTTTTTTCCCCTCTCTTGTTTCTAGGTCACCATTTCTAGGTCAACATATTTCTACCAAGAAGTTCAAGTTGTTCAAACATATCAAGTCATTAATAAATTCCTAATTACATAAATATATACGTGGGAGGAAAAAGATGTGAGGTTAAGTGTAGAAAAAAAAGCTCCATTTCCTACAGAAAGTTCATTATCTAAGGCACTTTATGGCTAAAATGACTAAGTCTTCCAAAGATTATAGAGAGCAAATGCTTTCCAAATAAAATATAAAAATTCTCAAAAGTTCGATTACTAATGTTTGGTTGATATATCAAATTATGAATAAATATAAATATTGCACAAGTGTAAAATTAAAATAATTTTAACATAAAATTTAGCAATAGAGTTGAAGAAGTACTCAAAAATACAAATTCATAAATTACAGATTCTACAGCATTGGGAAAATGAAATAAGTACACAAGGAGTTACATTAACACCTGTATGATAATGAAAAATACCCATCCTCTATAGACTCAGCACAAATAGTCCAGGAAAATGGATATTTAAATGTAATCCTCCTCTATTACAAGACAGTTGCTTTACTAAATGAGGTTATTGAACTCATCTACGGAACATTGTTCAGGAGAACAAAATGCTATCACATACACATAGTGTTAATTCATCCCAACTTTCCTCTTTGAAGCAGTTACTTGAAGCAAGTGTTAAAAGAAATGAATTCCTCTTGATGACAGTATTTCCATATTTGCAGCCAATTCGAGATCTGATGAATACCCATGGCAGAATATGACTCATGAAAGTGCAATTGCAAAATGATCCTGTTCCATTTTAAATGGCATTTCAGAATGTGGCCATCATACATTCCAGGTAAACCCCACTGGACTCTGGCTGTCACTGAACACAGTAGAAGCTCCCAGGAGGTCACTGTCAGTGCCCATGAAACCACAGCTGTAGATCACATGCTGCTTAAACCCAACAGGAATTCAGGAATTTCCGCCTTTAGAAATCTTCCTCCCTTCTATGCATACAAACCACTGTGTTATTTCCTCAATAACTTTTTTTAATTCCCAGAAATAAATGCTTTTTCCAGATGCCCTAATAGATATTTTGTGGACTCATATGTTATAAGACTTAAAATGTTATTATGCTTATAAAAAAATGCAACCTATTTCAGATGCTTTGGAGAGAATTCAAGGCAGCAAGTGGTTATTTACCACATGGCCCAGAAGTTTTTATGAGTTCAAGTTCAGCAATTCTTCTGGAGGACGACAGATTTTTTAAAAATAAAATCACATGTATCTTGTGAGTGTGTTTTAATCCCCATGAAACATTTCATTCTGGATATTGAAAAAATTAAAATTGGCTTAGACTGAGAAAGTAAATACCTGCCCAGCCATCGTTAGGCTGGAACAGCAGATACAGAGAAGCCAATTGCAAAGTTCACGTTTCTCCTGGGGACACTGCTGCTGTAAAGTGTCATGGTAATCTCTTTCTTTGAGTGACTACAGACTCACTAAGAATCTTCTCTAAGATCAAAGATTATCAGTAAGTTTGCTGTTTGAAATTTTATCAGTAAGAATGGGACATTACACTCTTGCCTGGAGAACCTCAGGAGTTGTTGACAGAGAGAAGCAGCTTGGATTCCCAGCCCAGGGACTAAGCTCCACGTGAGGGGTTTCTGGATACAATGGTCCACACTTACCTCAACTTGACTGTTTCCAAAGAAACAGCACTCTGGGTTAGCTGGGCAGACCAGACTTGCATGTAAACTCCATTCTTTCTAGAATCCTATAGTAACTCTCTCTTTCAATGGGTCGATAAATCTAATTTTGTGGGAATACAGGTTTGTTCTTGGTATTCTTAGGCTGACTGAGACAGGGCATGTTTTTATAAAATGTTCCAGCTAAAGAAAATGTCTGCTGCCGGAATAGTAGCTCTGAATTTTAATACTGGCTTTCAGCTACGGAAAAAAATAGAACACATGTCTGCTGTAATTTGGCCTTCTGTGACCTGTGAATTTTAAATTCTCTACTGCCTTCTCACCTAAGTAGAAACATTCTGAGAGCCAGGAAACCTGCTGGGAGTGTTGAAATGATATTTTCTGGCTCTGCCCCTACGAATGCAACCTGTGGCAAAATGTCTCTTCTTCCAGAAATCAAGCGAGACTCTACAGTGTGACTGTGAAGCACTTTGCGAAACTCAAAGAGACAGGTGAAAAGAAATAAGTAGGCCTAAATCCCAGGTCTCCCAAATATAAAGCCTCGCTCAACACCTGGTTTAAATGCAGGGCTGCCAGATTCAAGAAGAAAGGAAAACGTGATGTGAGAGAGGTGTTCAGAGAATGTCCCTTTGTCCTAAGGTTGGAAGGCTGCTTTTGACATACCCGTGGGAGTAGCCATAATCGTAGGCTGAGGTGGCCTTCCTACTGACTGCAGACGCGAGGGTGGACTCGGTGGCCATGGACGCCTGCTGCTGGTAGGAGGCGGCCAACGCCTGGCTGAAGGCCTGGGATTCCTGGCGGTGCGCAGCCGATGAGCGGCTGCTGTAGGCTGTGGAGCCGTGGGTGTAGATAGCAGAACTTTTCTTCTCCTGCTCACGGTATTGGCTCGTAATGGTGCGAAGGTCCCTGTTGCGGTAGCTGCCATCATACTGCTCGTGGAATTTCTGATAAAATGGCAGAGACATCATGTGCCCCCGACGAAACTAGGCAGCCTATAAGAAAGCAACAATTTTTGAGTGAACTATGAATGAATCCCACAGAAAAAGTCATCTACACTAAGGTGTAAAAATTAATATTCTTACCTTTTGCAAAGAGTAAATGGAAAATGTGAAGTTTAGCTTTACTGGTTCCTCAATAAACTCTCTACACTGCATGCCCAGATATGCCCCCTCCTGTCCTTGTGCAGCTTTATTTTTCCTCCCTCCTTCCCTCCTTCCCTCCCCACCCTCTCAATACATCTAGGACATCTTTGCAAAGTTTCCCTACCTGGCTATTATGCTTTTCCTCAGTCCTCAGACCTTTAATAATTCATATTTCTAGTTTTCTGGCATTTCATTATGATGGGGGCTTCATCTGGGGACAGTCTGTGTACAGTCAATATGGTTTTCATTCAACAAATAATTACTGAGACATATTATGAGCCTGGTACTCTTCCAGCACAAGAAATACAGAGATGAACAAAACAAGCAAAATCTTTGCTCTGATAGCTTTATATAGAACCTTATATTCTCTTGCAGAAAATAGACAATAGAGAAAATCAGTAAAGTATAAGGTATATTCAAATGTGCTAAATGATATAGAGAAAAATAAAGCAGTAAAGGGGGATGGGATGCAATTTTATTTTTTTTTAATTATTTTAATTTATTAGTTTCATGTGTACAAGACAAGGTAATACTTAGACGTTCATCATTTATATCCCTCACACTATGAACCCCCCTCTCCCTATCCACTATCCCTCTGACCTCGCACCGAGCATGGGATGCAATTTTAAACAGCCACATAGGGATGCCTTCACTGGAAAGTGACATCTGAGCATGAGAATATCCAGGGGAAGAGTGTTCTAGAAGGAAGGCCACTGCAAAGGCACTGGGGTATGATCATGCCTGTTGTACTCCAGGAGTAAATAGGTTGGTGAGGCTGCATGGAAAGAGGGGTTGCAGGGAGAGGTATAGGAGACGATGTCGGAGAGGTGAAAGATTGGGGGGAAAGCAGGCAAAGGACAGATAATGTAGGGTCCTACAGGTGACTGTAAGGACTTTGTCTTTTATTCAGAAAAGGCTGAGAGGCTATCAGAAAGTTTTGAGCTCAGAATCACTCTTGCTGATTCTGAACAACAGACTGGTGAAGGACAAGAGTAAAAACCAGGAGACCAGTTAGAAGGCTGTTATGAGCTAAGTTGTAGGCCCCCAAATTCATAAGTTGAAGTCCTAATCACCAAAACTTCAGAATGTAACTGTGTTTGGATATAGAGTCTTACAGAAGAAATGAGCTTAAAATGAAGTCATTAGGGTGGGTTCTAATCCAATATGACTATTATCTCTGTAAGAAGAAGAAATTAGGACACAGATATGTACACCTGAAGAGGGAAGACCATATGAAGACACAAGAAGACAACCATCTCTAAGCCAAAGGGAGGCCTCAGGAGAAAAACCAACTCTGCCAACTCAGATTTCTAACCTCCAGAATTGTGAGAAGATAAATTTCTGTTGTTTAGGCCACACAGTCTATGATACTTTGTTATGGAAGCCCCAGCAAATTAATATAAAGGCCATTACAATAGTCCAGACTAGAGATGATTGCAAAAGCTGTGGAACTGTGAGAAGTGATCAGAATCTCCACATGTTTTGAAGGTAGGACCAATAGCATTTGTTGAAAGTTCTGGATTATTAGGGTGTGAAAAAAAGAGAGGAGTGAGAAATGACTCCAAGGTTTTTGCCTGAATAATTGCAAGATTGAATTTACTATTAACTGAGACAGGCAGGAGTATAAGAAAGCAGCACTTCTGGATGGAAGAACAGGAGATTGATTTAAGACATTCTACATTTGAGATACTTGCTAGGCCTCCAAGTGGAGATGTTAAGTGGGAAGTTGGATATGTGACTTTTCAGTACAACTTAAAGGCCCAGGATGGAGACCTATATTTGGTACTCACCAGCTTACAGATGGTATTTATAACAACAACAACAACAACAACAACAAAAAGATAAGAATGATAGTAAATGGAAAAGGAAGTCCTGGGACTGAACCCTAGAGTGTGCTTGTATTATCATATAACAAGCTATCTCAAATCTCACAAGCACTTCAGAAAGGCATAGTGTCAAATCAGAAAAGTTATTTGCTCCATTAAGAACATGAAGGCTTCTAATCCTCTAACATAAAGAAGTCAGTCATCAGGGTAGCAGTTTGCATTGTGAACTTAAGCTAACAGTTCTACTAAAAGTCAAAGACGTGTTCATTTAGCATAGGGAGGGGAGACTTCACATTGTATTAGGTTTCTTGAATAATCTGTCCACTGATAGAAGCCTATCAGCCCTATTAACAACTTTGGATGAAGTAATATTTTTATGGATGTTCTGAAATGTTGTTTTAAATTTTATGAGCACAGTTGTTGTGATCAGTCATTTCCAAATCTTTTTCTTTAAATTCTAGATAAGGAGTGAATCCTTCTAAACTTGTCATATGTTTTGTCAAGTTTAAATCTATGTCTTATTTATTTAAAAAGTCAGCATGCATTCCCTAGAGAAGAAAATCCAGCAAACGTCACTCCAGAAATATTTATCTTAGGGCTCATGGAAGATAGCAGTCTACATGGCATTTCCCAAGAAGAAGAAAAAATAGCTAAAATAGCTACTAGCAAGCAACTTCGCTTCAACCCTTAAATAGATTGCTATTTTCTGTTCTGTTTTAAAATATACAGAATAATTGTCATGTGTAATGAATAATTATTAGATAAATTTTGATAAAACAAAAAATATAGAAGTATATAGGGTTAGGCAGTTACAAAGATATTAGATATGCTTCTGTAATGATACATACTACATTGCAACATGGCAAATGCTATTTGAATGATATCCAAATAAAAATGAATGACTTTCTTATGTATCATGTTATAAGCTAAACTTACAACTCAGATGGCTTGAAATGCTGTTTTTTTCACAAAATAAAATCTTTAAATATCTTGCCTTAATTCTATTTTCCACTGTTTCTATTTTGCTTCAATACCTTTATTTTTAATAATACTTAATATTCCAAGCACATAGATAATGTATTACAAGTAAACAGGGCTTGGCTTTAAGTCAACAGAACTGGTTGTCTCAGCTCTGACCTCTGGAACGAAGGTACAACTACCTTCTCTTCATCAAGTACACAAGGACTATCCCCAACAGAGTATGTTGGGAGGAAAGATGGTTTGGTTGTCTTCTGTTCCTCTAAGACCTGCATTTTCTTCCAGGAAATAATTTGAGAATTTAGGAAGAAATGCTAACTCCATGGTTGTAATCCTGATATGATACTTTTGTATAAGCATTAGAGGCCAAAAGCTGATAAAAATTATGCACAGAAAATATTAACTTTAGGATCATTATGTGGGGATCTCTGTTGCCTCTGAAATATCCTCTAACCATGTTCAGGTTAGGAATATCATAATGCACTCTTACATTTATTTACATGGCATTTCAGAGCAAAAATCACTGAATTAGAAACTAGTGACTTCAGAGATAATTTACCTCCTTTTGATCTAATTTGTAATCAGGGAGTATTGTAGGCATATAGAAGATGGAGCACACATGATTTCCTGTCATCTCATCCATTCCAGATTTCAGCCAAACTATTGAACTGTAACTTGGAAAGAGTACCTAACTCACACTTACAGTTTCATATGAGACAGCTATTACCTCCTTATAGCTCCAGGAATGGTAGCTTAATTTGAAAAGAATACAATGAGCTAAGAGAATAGCTGTGCCAGCGAAAACTGGCTCTCTGTTGCTCTTGTCTTCCTTCTCAGGGGCTCCACTGTCCTATTTCTCTACTATTCTGACATATCTTTGAGAGAACTGCTGAGCTCAGAAGATAGAAAGAAATCAGACACACCATAGTGCTGCTAAGCCCATAAAATAGCAAGTGCATTTTTCTGCTTCAATATCACACTTACCAGTTTCCAAAAGAGTGATGGTGGTGGAAATGTCCCTATGTGGCCGTGGAGCTGGATGAGAGAATGAGAAACCCACGTAGGTTGAATCCAAGAAACAGTTTAGAGGCAGGGCTAAAGACAGGACCCTGGGGGCCAGTTCAAAAATAATGCATGTGGTCAGGCAGTAGAATGTCAGAGCCACACAGCCAGCCTTTTATGGCCAAGAAGGCAGATAAATATAGCAGCAAATGGGAAGGGTAGTACTATACTGAGGGGAAGAGAGGGACACTGGCAGGTAGCTGCCTCCTTAACTAATTACATTAATGCCAGTCAGTAGGTGTGGCCTGATTAAACTAAACATACGTAGTAGGATTTTTATTTGGCTAGCAGATCTATTTTCAATATCATTTTATCACTGGATATTTAAAAGTGCAATGGAAAGAGTGTCTTGTGTTGAGAGCTAAAAATAAGGGTAGTAATCTGATTCCGAAAATGGACTTCATGGAATTTTAATGCCAAGATATGGTTCTGGGTGTACTGTTCATAACACATGTATAGTATATTTAAAAGACACAAAATGAAAAAAGAACTCGAAGCTAACTAGAGGCAAAATAAGAAATGGGTTACACAGAGTGGCTGTTGTCTGATGATATACTATTATAGTTTCATGGTTTCTCTCATTTCAGGAAAATTTATAAAGTTACATCTTCAAGTTTGAATACTTGATTCCTTATTCATTAACTAAAGCGTTTGAGAAGCAACATGTTTTGTTTTTCCTAAAGGCAGATAGGCTCATTCTATCTATCAAGAGATTCTCTTTGTTTTTTAAACTGTATAACTAAGTAAGAGGTGGGAAAGAGCCTGCTCTTTGGACTCAGACCAGACCTGGATTCCAGGCCATCAATGGCACTTAATAGCCACATCACCTCAAGCATTTTGTTTCTCTTCCCTAAACTTCATTTTCCTAATCTATAAAATTGGGACAACGATATCCAAATTATTGGACATCTGTAGAGATTAAATGTGATAATGCAGAGAAAGCACTTAACCCAGTGATTTCCACATAATAAAGACTCAGTAAATGTCAACTATTATTACTGGTACGGTGTTTCCCCGAAAATAAGACCTAACTGGAAAAACATCCCTAGCGTGATTTTTTTTCAGGAGGACATGCCGTAAACATAAGTCCTAATGAGTCTTTTGGAGCAAAACCTAATATAAGACCCGGTCTTATTTTCGGGGAAACACATTAACAACAATTTAAAAGCTCATTGTTTAGATTATATGTATTGAGCAGATTATGTTCTGAGTGATATTATATCAACTGAATAAAGATCACTTGTGTCTATCAAAATATTGAACAGACCCAATATTGTAGTCTATAAGTACTTTCCTGATGATAACTACAGTTAACCCTGTTGAGGACGTATCACATGCCAGACACAGTGATAGACACTGTATATGCATGATCTCATTTAATTCTCATAATAACTTGATAGGTAGGTATCATTCCTTCATCATTAGCTGATGAAACTGAGGCTTCAAGAGGCAGTCATTTGCCAAAGAGTACACAGTTAGTAAATGACATAAATGCAATTCAGAGATATTTAGATTCCAAAATCTATGCGGTTTTTGTCATGCATTGTTGTATCCTCCCTTCAGCAACACTTTGTTTATAAGAAACTATTTTGAAACAGTCTTTCAAGTGCAATGTTGGTCTCCACTCAAACTGAGGGTCAGCTTCTGAGATACCTAAAGTATATTAAAGAAAGTAATTCCACTGAGTCCTAATCAACTTCAACCCAGCATTCTTCATCTAAATAAACTTCCTGTTAGTGTGCATATGAACATTTTAGCTGTCTGGAATCCACAGGAGAATTTTCCAAGCTTTATGTTCCCCAAGTATCCATTTGTTCTCTAAACATCTAATACAGAAAGGCAGTGGCTCTTTCTAGTTTTATCCACTAGCCGCAGGAATGGTTCCCATGAGTCATTTCTCTAGAGAACATAGTAAGTTTCTTCAAATCTTTTTGAAACAGGAAAGAGGAAAAATAAGCAAAAATAAGAAATATAAATAATATTTTATAATCCTAGCTAATATTTAATGACATATGCTATATGCCAAGTATTAATGCTAAGTACTTTACAGTATCTTATTTGATCATCACACATATAAAAACATTTTATGAATTATGAAAATGAGATTTAGAGATTAATATTCTTAAAGTCATACAATTAGAATGTGACAGAAGATTCAAACCTAGATCTATTCTACACAGATCCCACCCTCCTACATATCATACTATATTACCTTTCAACCATTTAGCTGTGTGTATGTATGCATGTAGATGATAGATAGATAATAGAGATAGATAGATAGATAGAGAGATAGATAGATAGAGAGATAGATAGATAGATAGATAGAGTGAGTGAATCATGTGCGAATAACGTCCATTAAGAGGAAGAACTACTGCTAAAGAAGAGTTTTCGTTATATTGCCTATGTAACAGACAGCTACTATTTATTAGATAAAGACTATCAATATCAATACATTAAAATATTTACTGAACTTTGATCCCTGTTAAGAATGAAAAATGAAAGAAGTCCACACACACTTGTAGAAAAACTAATATATCATTTATTTATTGACATTCAGGATCCCAGTAAAAGACAGAGTTTATTTCAAACAGATATGCACTAAGTTTGACAAAAGAAGTATGAGCTAGACCCGACCAAGTCTCCGAAGTGATCTTTCTGTTGTAGCATTATTGAATTCAGCTTTTCTAACAATATATTTATCCAAAATACAACTATCCAGATAACAAACTACATACTGTGGTGTACTGCATGATAAAACTAAAATTAAAGAAGAAAAATTTAGTTGGGCTCATACAAATGAACTATTGTGATTTAATCACAATTTCTTTATAGATGTACAATCATTCCATTGGTTACTCTGATTTAAACACACTGCCCTTATAGATGTGTAATTATTCTGAAAACTTAATGCAATGCTAATCAGCTATTAATTTCAAATTTTCCAGAAAACCATAACACAAAATAATTTTTAAAGTGTGTATCTATAAATGCATGGAAATTTCAGAAAATATTTCTTTGATAATTAGTTTTTTAAGAATGTAGTTTTAAAGTAGATAGAGTCTCTCTTTAAACTAACTGTAAAAGTATTAAAAAATATTTTTATAAGTGTGAAGTGATGGACTTAACTAACAGCAGTGTATCCTAAAAGCCAAAATAAATACATAAATTATATTTAGCCACCTAACAATTTTCATTTTACAGTAGAAAAGGAAGTAGTTAGTAACAAATCACTATTCTATGCATGAGGAAATAAACAAAGAAATATTCTTTAGATATTAAATGTAAATAAAACAAACAAAAACTAAATTCCAACTGAAATCTAGGAAATTTTTTTTTAAGTTGCTGGGTGTTTTAGTTAACAAATAGAACCCACATATCAACAATATGGAAAAAAGGAAGACCTGTATTTACTCAATTCATGAAGCATTTATTGAACACGTACAGTGTCAAGCACTGTGCTATGCCCTAGGGTCCAGATGCGAGTAACTCCTGTCCTCGATGCAGCCACCATATAGTTGCGTAGATAGCGATTACTTAGGAATAACGATGGTAAATTGACAGATGAGATGATGAACATAGTATAGAAGGTAGATGCGATTAGTTGTTGTATCTATACAAAGCAAAACCAAAAAGAACCTTTCTCCTTGAAATCATAGGAATTAAAAGAGTAAATCTAACATATCACTCATTGCCCACCTGTTATGCAAAGCACTCTGCTAGGTACAGGGGAGCAAAAATGACTGATACAGGTCTCATGGTCAAGAATTTCCAAATTCTAAGCAATATTTCTCTAATGCTGATCCTTTTAACAGAAGACAAAGCTTAACTAGAATATTCAGTGAGCTCTTCTAAGTTTTAAATTAGTTGTCGTCTCCCTATCTCAGAGTTGTTTAATTAAAAAATAGATGTAGCTTATCTATCTATCTACCTATCTATCTATCATCTATCTGCAGAGAAAGAGAGAGCATTTGGCATCTAGTCCTGTTGTTAATTGAGTGACTTTGACAAATCATTTGCCCTCTCTGAAGCTCTATTTTCTCATCTATAAAATGAAGGGTTTGAACCTGATGATCTCCAAGGTGTTTTCTAGCTCTAATAACCGTGCTATCAATCCAAAAAGATGGCTGGGTTTTTTTCTTGCCTGGCTCATAAACTGATTAGCAATATTCTATGTAGAGCAATTTGCAGGGGAATAAATAAATGCTAGAAGCAAAAAGTCTGCTTCTACCTTCTAGTTCATGTCTGAAATGTTCTCTTTTGAGATGTCGTTTTATGACTTTAATCCCAATTACACTGAAAAATAATACATAAAAAATGTTTCAAAAAACAAAAACAAAAACAAACAAAAAAAATGTTTCAGCATGTTATCAGTTCTTTAAGTCTTTCTGATGGGCCAGAGTTTCAGATGTGTTATGAGTAGAACGGCGGGGAGGGGCCAGAAAGGAGAGGTAATAGTTGGAAAACACTAGAAAAGGGGGCCTACAATGCTTATCACAAGCCAAATTTCATCTGGTTATTAAATGAACTGATCTAACAAGATGAATTAGATCTGGATCTATAATTAGGTCTAGTTCTAATTTTACCTGGGCAATGGAGAAATTAAGCTAACACAGTCAATGTCTTGCATCACAACCTACAGGCTGTGAGGGGCCCACATGTGCTCCCGCCTGGGCTAGGGACCAAGGACAATTGCTGGGGCCAACAGCCTGGTCCTGGAAAAGAACAGCCCTGTGATGGTGCAACACTGGCAGAGAGGCTGGTGGGCTAGGGCCCCAACCCCTGCTCAGATTCCCGTCTGCCGCTCTGTCCCCCAGACTAGACCCTGAGCCACCAGGAAGCACACGCATAATCCCACAGTGGCCTTGGTTTTCTGTGGAATGCTACACTCACGGCTATAGAAATGGAATTAATTCTATTCTTTGCCAGTTACTCTATCTCTCTCTCTTCTCTTCAATCCCTCCCCATCACAAGAGCCTTCGTTTTGCTTATCGAAACTCTCTTTCTCTGTATTTTTTTCTTTCTTTTTTTTATAATTAGTGTGAAGAACTGTGAAGGTATACAATGGAACATTATTCAGCCTTAAAAAGGAATGAAATCCTTATACATGCTACAACATGGATAAACCGTGAAGACATCATGCTAAGTGAAGTAAGTCACACAGAAGGACAAATATTGTATGATTCCACTTATATGAGGTACCTCGCACAATCAAATCTGTAGAGACAGAAAGTAGAATAGTGGTAACCAGGGGCTTTGGGGAGGGGGAGTGAAAAGTTGGTGCTAAATGGGTAAGGTTTTAATATGGGATGATGAAAAAGTTCTGCAGATGAATAGTGGTGATGGCTGCACAACAGTAGAAAGGTACTTAATGTCACTGAACTGTGTACTTAAAAATGGTTAAAATGGTAAGTTTCATGTTGTGTAGATTTTAACAGAGAAAACTAAGAAGGATCAGAGATTTTACCCTACTTTGCATGCTAACAAGTTAACCTGCTATAGTTTTATGGAGGCTGACAAGACATGAGCCTCTTGGGTCAGAGTAAAAGGACTTTATTACTCACATATCAGAGCATCAGTATATTTTTCATTGGTTTGCTGATCCCCAATTCCCACAGGCAACACAAAGAGGGCCAGGTGACACCTGCACACACACTGGCTTGCATTACAAGAGAGAAACTTCGAGCTTAGGAAACCCAAATATTTTATAATGATGTTAAGCATGCCTGCCCTTTGTTCTCAAGGCAGACATTCTCTTTATTATACTGGATAGTAAACATGCCTGCTTTTTGACCTGGAGGGAGATGTTTTCTCTATCCTCAAACATCCCTGAAAAGATAGTCTGGGACAAAGCTAGAACCTGCTTGCAAGATGTGCAGAAACATGACAGACTCATGGAAAATTGTCTCTCAACAATCAACACATGTTATTTTTACAAAAACAATAAAGTATTTTTCCTACTTTTTTTAAAAGTGAGAATTAGACTAAAGAGCAACAGATCTGAATCTCCAGTTTCAATTTATTTTTAATTTCTTGTTAATAGCTTTACAGAAGTATAATTTACATACCATAAAATTCATCTATTTTAAGAGTAAAGTTCAATGAGTTTTAGCAAATTTATAGTTATACAACCATCACCAAAATCCAGTTTTAAAACTTTCATCACCAAAAATTAATTTTCTCATGTCACTTTGCAGTTAATCCTTGGTCCCTTCCACAACCTAGGCAACCACTTACCTACTTTCTGCCTCTATAGTTTAGCCCTTACTAAAAATTTCATACAAATGGATACATATAATATGTAGTATTTGTGACTGGGTTTTTTCATTTAGCAAGGTGTTTCTGAGATTCATCTATGTTGTTGCATGCATGATTCAGCAGCTTTTTGGCATTTTAGTGCTGAGAAGTATTTCATTAAAAGAAACACCATGTTTTGCTTATCCACTCATCAATTAATGGACTTTGCATTGTGTCTGGTCTTGGGCTATTAATAAATAATGATATCTTGAATTTTTAAACCTATTTTTCCTAATATAGTTAACCAAATTTAGTGTGGCAGATAACAGAAGCATCAAAACACTGACCAAAAAGTACCAATATCTAACACTTACATAGTATTTACTATTTGACAGGTAGTATTATAAACGCTTTATATGTATTAGCTTCTTTATTCCTCATAACAATCTATAAAGTAGGTATTATTATTATTATATCCTTTTCATTGATGAGAAAATTGAGTACAGAGAAATTCAGTAACTTGCTCTAGGACACACAACTAAGCAGTGTTAGAGCTAAGATTCAAATTCAGATAACCCAGATCTAGATTTCATATGGTTAACAGTACACAATACTCCCTCATAATTAGAAGAAAAACTTCTGATAAAATTCTGTAACTTCCTCAATTTTTAAAATATTATAGATACCATTTTTATATTTGAGGCAACCATATGTCTCCAAGTATTAATTTGATTATGTTCTGTTTCCTTCTCTCTCTTTCATACCCAGAGTCCCCTTTCCTCCCCCAGTCCACACTGAAGCAAAAACAAAGATGCAAAAACAAAACAAAACAAACCTTCAGACTTAGTAGTTTCAGATACAAGTTTACAGAACCAGCTTTTCATATCCTACTCACTAGATAAAATTGAACCTAAGGAAAAGAAGAGGGAGAAGGCAGGGTAGCCACTGGGAAAGCAAGGACGAGCAGAAGGGATGAAATGATCCTCAAACCAGAATGAAATGGAGGTCTGGTGGAAAGGGCAAAGGAATAGAAAGACAGGGAATAATTTATCCTTAAAAATGGACTCTTAACTTTGAAGACGTGCAGCTAATTGAAATAAGCTAGTCACATGTAATATGTGGACATATGTAATATGATTCCATTTATGAAGTACTGAGCTCAAATTCATAGAGACATAAGGTAGAATAATAGTTGCCAGAGACTGAGGTGGTAGGGTGGGGGAATAGGGAGTTATTGTTTAATGGGTAGAAAGTTTCAGTTGGGGATGATGAAAAAGTTCTGAGGATGGATGGCGGTGATGGTTGTACAACAATATGAATGCACTTAATACTACTGAACTGTGCACTTAAAAATTATTATGATGGTAAATTTTATACTATGTATATTTTACCACAATTTAAAAAAATGAACTCTTTATCACTATTCAGTATGGACAGCTCACCATTCAGCAGTCCTGGACATTAATAACCTCATCCCCCACAACAGAGATGAGAGACTCAGTCACCTGGTGAGGAGAGGAGAGCATGAAGGGAGAACTGTACCACTCCCGAGGGAGAACTCAGCAGTCCCAGTTGGGAATCTTTCCATGAGGGCAGCAATGGACAACCACTATGACACTTGGTTCTCATCAGTATATACACACTTCGTTCTGCTTTGTCTATAGACACCTTTCACTAACAGTTAATGAATGCATTGTATTATTCCACAATAATTTTGTTACCTAGTTTCTAAATATTGAGTGCATGGATATTTCCATTAGTCACCAAGACTGTAAGTTAGAACTAGAAATTAGAAACATCTTCATTTTCAACCCATCTCTTTTACCACATCTATGTGTGTGTTCCCTTCAGAAGCCTTCTAACCTCTCTCATTCCTCTAATGGAGTGGGAGTGGAAAAGTGGTTCTTCTCCTGGATACACATTAGAATCACCTGAGGAGCTTTTATACCATACTCAGACTCAGGCTATATTTCAGAACAATTAACTCAGAATCTCTGGGCATGGGACATGAGTGTTTTTAAAAACTCTTAAATGATTCTAATGTGCAGCCCAAGAGGAAAATAATCTCTTAGGTCTCTTTCAGTTCTAAAAGGATGAAAGCCTCTGAATTAAAAAGACAGCTAAATATTTTGTACAAGTAGAAGTTTTCCTTTTCATTTACTTTGTTGGGAAGTATTTCCCCAGAAAGGGACTATGAATCAAAGGGTATGTTTTGTGAGCTTGCTATTTGGAATGATATGCTAATCTATAATGCCATCTACCAAATATGAATGTGCTCTTTCTTCATTGCCCTACCGATATTGGAATGTATAATTTCATTTATTTTAGCAAGTTTAACAAATGTGAGCTATATCTCATAGCTATTTTTATCTCATTTTATTTTGTTATTTTTAAGTATAGTTGGCATATAATATTAATTTCAGGTGTACAACAGAGCAATTCAACATTTATATACCTTATGATGTGATCTCCACACTAAATCTATTTTTAAACGCATTTTTAAAATTCTTTGTGAGGATGGACGTTTCCTTCAATGTTAGCTAACTACTTGGTTTTCCTCTTGAGTGAGGTATCTTTTGACTTTTGCCATGGAGATTGATTATTTTTCCTGAGATCATTACTAATCTGTTTAATATAATAATAAAATAAAATAGCTACCATTGAGACCTACTGTGTGCTAGATACTGTATCATGCTTTACACATATCATTTTACTTATTTTTTACAAAAACGCTACAAAGCAGTTATTATCCCCAAGTTACAAATGAGAAAACTAAGGTTCAGAGAGTAACGTTAGACAAGTCACCCAAAGTAACATAGCTAGTAAAAAGTAGAACTGGGATTTGATTTCGCTGTAAAGCTCCATTTTTTTTCCTGGACAGGTAAGCACTTGATGCCTGCCCTGTTCACAGCACCTGCTGATGTTTTATGTCATTTGATTCCTGCTTTCTCACCACAGGTGATGGGTCATTTCAGATCCCAAAATAACTTACACATATCCTTGTCAGCAGCCTTTGATGTATGGCCTGGGCCAAAAAGGTGAGCCAAGCCAATCACATGCCTCTCTTGAGAATTTAAATTTGGAAATATTGAGTGTCAATACACTTAATAGAAAGAACAAAAGTCAAAAAAGCTGAACCAAGAGATGCAATAAGAATATATGGAGTCAGAGGAGCCATAGCCAGTTAAAATTATGAGGGACCAGAAACTAAGGCTAGCCGAGAAAGATAGTTGGTCAAGAGAAAACGAAGTAGATGTGCTTAGAGAAGCAGAGGCACACTTAGAGAAGAGCCATGTGGCTCATGAGAGAAAAACCAGAGTCAATTCCTCAAGCTACTTCTGTTTTTAGCAACTCTTCTGTTTAGATTCTGATCATATATATCCCTAAAATATATGTCCTTTTTCTTGAGCTAACTTGACTGTGTCTGTTCCTTGCTATCAAACAAGCAAATGAAACAATCTTTTTATTAAATTTTAAAAGCATTCTAGATATTAAGCTTTTGTCTATCATATATATTATAAAATGCTTCCATTTCAATTCTTTCCTTGTTTTTCATTACATTTTGACTTTTATAAAAGTGGAGTCATCAATCTTATAATCAGTAACACTTTCATCAGTCAAAAATTTATATTTGTGCAAACTATAGTGATAGAATGCAGGTTAGTGGTTTTTCTGGGGACAAGGGAGGGGAGAAGTGGGGGTTGGGAGGGATAGATTATAAATGGGCATGAGGAAACTTTGGGGGTCATGGGTATGTTCAGTATCTCAATTGTGGTGATGGTTTTACAAGTGTATACAGGTGTCAAAACTTACTGCATTGTATGTTTTAAATATGCAGAGTTTAAGGTATGCCAATGATAACTTAGTTAAAACTATTTTTTAAAACTTATATTCTTTTCCCCAGATAAGATACTAGGTCAGACAATTAAGTTCATGAATTTTCCACCATTCACACTGAATGAGGTCAGACACCATTGAAGAGTGTCAAGCAGAACAATGACATGATCTAATTTATGATTTGAAGGGATCACTCTGTGGCCGTATAGAAGCACAACATAGGGGAAGTAAGACCAGTTAGAAGTCTTGCGTTTGGATAATTTGCACTAGGATGGTAACAGGAGAGGTGGTGAGACATAGTTATATTCTGATACATTTTGAAGAACTTAATGAATAGGTTTGCCCTAATTACTGTTCTAGACTCTGGAACTACTTTGAAAGGTTGGATGCAGGTCATGAAAAGAAAAGAGGAGGCAAAGATGAGTCAAAGGTCTTTGGCCTGAGCAACTTAAAGTATGCAATTGCCATTAACCTAGGTGGAGAAGATAGCAGGAAGAGAAGGTTTTGGAGGTAAGATTAGCAGATCTGTTTTAGAGTCTGAAGAATGAGATGCCTAGTAGGCCTCCTCATGAAGATGTCAAGTGAATGTTTAGATAAATGAGTGGAATACAGGCAGAGGTCTTGGCCAGAGATATATTGTTGGGAGCAATCACTGTCTAAATAGTATTTAAAACCATGAGACTGGATGAGATCAGCTAGGGAAGGCGTGTTGACAAAAAAGAGAGCCAAGCACTGAGCCCTTGGCTATACTGAGGAACTGGGGAAATTAGGAGAAACTGACAAAGGAGACTGAAGAGTATCTATAAGGAAGGGGGGAAACCAGGAGAATGCAGCCTCCTCAAAGAAGAAAGTGTTTCAAAAGTGAGAGAATACCTTGTTACACCTGTTTGAGAACTGAGAATTGGCCTTGATGACATGAATGACACTGGTGACTTTCATAAGCCAGCGTTTATTGAGATGGTGGGGAAAAAGCCTTATTATAGAGGGTTTAAGAGAGAATTAGAGCCAGTGAGTATTAGTGACTGTTTTGAGGAGTTTTAAGGGGAATAAAGAAATAGAACAGTAGCTGGAGGAAGAAAGTGCATCAGGAAGAGGGTTTTTTGGTTGCTGTTTTGTCTATATTAGTTTTCTATTGCTGCTATAACAAATTACCACAAATTTAGTGGCTTAAGATAACATAACTTAATTATCTTACAATTTGGCAGGTTAAAAGTCCAACGTAGGTCTCACTGGACACACACAAAAAAAATCAAGGTGTCGTCAGCAAGACTCTGTTCCTTTTTAGAGGCTTGTCATGTGGGGTCTCTGGTCCTGCTCCCCGCATAAGAACATAGGATATGGCAAGGCCAAAAAGGAACATTAATGGAGCCAAGGATAGGGGGTTCATACCACTATATTCTCGCTGGCGGCTGGGTTGGAGATACAGGAAGCAGGCTCCCCATGATGTGCAATCCACCATCTGCTTCTCTGCCAACCAATCAACCAATCTGCCAGCGTAGCCATGGCAGTTATATTAGTGGCTAATGGCTAACCAGTATCAGCTGATGGCCAACTAGTCACAGCTGATGGCCATCTACTACCCAAGCCAGCACCTTTCCACATGAGGCCGAGAGCCTGGAAACTGCTCTCCTTGCTCTGTCCCCACAGGCTCTAGGGGATAATCCATTTTTCTTGCCTTTTCCAGCTTCTAGAGGTCACCCATTTCTTGGGTCATGGCCCCCTTCCTCCATCTTTTTTTTTTTAATTAGTTTCAGGTGTACAGAACCATGTACTAGTTAGACATTTACACTCTTCACAAATTGATAATACCCTTCCCCCAATCTACTACTCCTCTGATACTGTATATACTGCAGCTGTTAACCCCTTCCTCCATCTTTAAAGCAGCAGCATTGCATCACTGTGGGGACAGGGCCAGGAGTGCAGTTTCCAGGCTCTCGCCCTCACACGGAAAGGTGCTGGCTCAGGTAGTAAATGGCCATCAACTGTGATTGGATGCCATCAGCTGTGGCTAGTTGGCCGTCAGCTGTAACCAGTGAGTCATTGGCCACTAATATAACTGCCATGGCTACGTTAGCAGAGAAAATGGGGGCTAGCAAGAAGATGGTGGCTGAGCTAGCAAGCGTGGAGTGTGGCAGAGTGTGGATTGCGGATTCTGTGGCTCCTGCTTCCTGTGTCTCCAACCCAGCCGCCAGTGAGAGTATAGTGGTATGACTCCCCTACCTATGGCTCCGTGGGTGTTCCTTTTTGGCCTCACCATGTCCTGCGTTCTTATGTGGGGAGTGGGAGCTGAGACCCCGCATGCCACCCTGCACGACAAGGTGCAGCGAGCAGGGTCTCCCGCACAACAATCACTCTGACTATTCTTCCAGTCATATCTCCCTCTGTCTTATCCTGCCTCTCTCTTCTGCTTTTAAGGCCCCTTGGGATTGATTACATCGGACCCACTGGGATAATACCGGATAATCTCCCTATTTTAAGATCAGCTCATTAACAAGCTTAATTCCCCTTTGAAATGTAACCTAAAATATTCATAGGTTTTTGAAATTAGGACATGGACATGTCTGGGGAGTCATGATTCTGCTTGCCACATATGGGACATATTACAGCATACTGGTTGATGGGAATGAGAGAGAGAGAGAGAGAGAGAGAGAGAGAGAGAGAGAGAGAGAGAGAGAGACAGAGACAGAGAGAGAGAGAGACAGAGAGAGAGAGACAGAGAGAGAGAGAACTTGATGAAGAAGAGGGCAGAATCATTGGAGTGACATGAGTGAGAAAATGGAGGAAATGGCTTTTCATAGGAGTAAGGAGGGTTTCTCTCTGTTTAACAGGAGAGAAAGAAAACGACAACATATAGGGATAGATACTGACTGGTGGGTAGATGTCGTGGGAGCCATTTTTTCCTCAGACTTAGAAGTAAGGTCATAGACTGAAAGCAAGGATGGGGGAGGCGTTGAAAGTGTGAAAAGACAGGAATTATAAAACTGACATCTAAGAGAGCAGGAGCATGAAAGGACTAGGGAAACGTCATGAGCATTGAAGGCCCACTTGAGGTCATTAATGTAAAGTGTGACCATTCAGCTCATTTCCTCCAGTAGAGTGGGCAAAGCATTGGTGTGTTAGTTAGGATAGGCTAATTGCTCTACATACTCCAAATTTCAGTGCCTTAACACAACCAAAGATGATTTCTCCTTAAGAAATTTACATAGATTATCTCACTTAATCCTCAACCCGGTTGAATAAAGTAGGTATTATTATTATGCCCTTTTTCAGATGAGTAAACTAAAGAATTTGTTGAAGTAAGCCTAAACCACAATTTTTGCTTTAGGCATTAATTTTATTTGGGAGTATTTAAAAATATTATTTGCCTCCTGATCACCTCCAGACAATCAAGCATGGTGCTCCCTTTGCCTGGAATCTCTCCTTTCTTTCCCCACTGACTTCTAGAATCAGCTCTGCAATAGTCCTTTGGGGGACATCTTCCACAAGTCTCCAGACAGGTTTATTTCCTCCTCTGTGCTCCTTCGATAGGCCTTACCTAATGGTACTGTAATGATCTGTTCCACATTTACTTCCTGACAGTCCCGGTGCCTTTGCGATCCTTTCTACTCCCTCCCATCCCAGAGGCAGCAACGATGTTCTATTTCAAAAAGCGTAAACCACAGCACCTACCACAGTGCTTGGCAATGCAGGTGCTGCTTACCTGTTCGTTAAGTGGAAGGAAAGGAAGACAGATAAGGCAATTGTCCGACACCACAGAAGCAAAAAAATGTTGCTGCTCCCTTTCCTGCTGAGGGGAAAACTAAACTATCCATTTCATTATTATGGATTAAAATTTTCTTTCTGAAGGAAAGGACAGTATAGTAGGATTGAGCTCTCCGTGGTGGCAGGCCACCACTCGGTGGAGGTGTAAGTGCACTGCAAGGTCCTCCACTGCTACCCAAGCCAAACTTCAAGAACAAACTGTGGTTTCCCACCAGCCATTTGGAGTTTGAGCTGTCACTGCCTAAGTCTTAGGCCCTAAGTTATCTACCTCTGTCCCCAACTTTGATGATAAGTCACTTAGGACACCTGTTAAATTGATGGCTTCCTCAGACCTGCCCTAGAAGATTCTGATTCAGTGGGTTGAATAATTTGTATTTTTAACTAGTATTTCAAGTGATTCTTATTATCAAGGCAGTTTAGAAAATTAATCATGTTTCAGTCACTCTATAGAATTGGGGCATTTATTTTTGTGACTTTACCTCTAAGTTAACTTAGAAATATATTGGTTAATAGACGAAATCCTCCTGAGGTCCTTGAAGGTGTGGCTTAATATTTAGTGTATTTCTCTGCAGGTTTTACCTTTCTTTTCAACAGAGTGATTCAAGTAAGAGCAGCTTTTAAAGGAAGACCCATAGGACAACCCCAAACTTCAGGACTGTTCTGGCACAGAGCCACACTAGGCACTGAACTTTGGTGCTAGGATGATGATCTGAGTATTATCGGATCTCATTCACTTCTTTCATAGATGAGGTGGTCAGCACCATAGTCTTCCTCATCAGACTGTGGATGGAAAAAGATAGAATCTGGAAGGGCATTCTTTTTTCCTTTAACAAGACGCATTATTAGAAGTTGTCCTAGGTAAGAAGAGCTGAGAAAAAATAGGCCCGATTTTTTATTCCTATTTTCAACAAGCCACAAGTCTGTCTGCATCATAGTGAGATGCAGAGATTTAGGAAACTCTTGCTGCTGGTCGCGTCTTCCTGGTCGGATTCAGTCAGGCTCTCCTTGTTAATCGGGATCAAAGTGGCTCTTCCAGTGGGAAAAACAACAGCAAATGTTTTTTGAAAAGGAAGGAAGCCTTCAGCCACTTGTGACCTTATGAAATCTGGGCCAAAAAGATAGTGGCCGTATGGTGAAGACCCTCGGAACTTCTTAACATTTGCTCCCGTGTTAGAGGTGGCACTCTTCATAAAATCACTGTACAAAGAGATCAACTCGATCGCACAAAGGCTTCCCACCGGGTTACACGCACTGCCGTGGGACCCACAGGGGTAGCGTGTCTCTGAAGCGAGCCCCACGCGCAGGCGTACGACTGCCCAACGACAGGACCGGGCGCTCAGAGGCGGGGTGAAGTCAAGTCACGTGGTCCGCACAGCCCTCTCCGCGATTTCCCTTACAAGGACTTGGACTGACGAGCCCCACCCCTGGCCGTGCCCTGGAATGTGCGGCGAGGCTAACCCACAGGACAGATTTAACCATCTGCTCATAGGAAAGGGGGGTGAAGAAATGCATACATTATAGAGTGGGTACAAAAACCACGGAAACTCAGACATCAGACCCAACGAACCACTACACATTAGCATATTCTCTAAATCGCCGCTTTACATGCCTTCCCGTGCACTCGGTCAAAACTGCGCTCTTTGAGCACATTGGCAACTGCACCCCCCCCCCCTGTCACCTTTCCATTTTGTCAGGCCCACTCTGTTGGCCGAGAACGGTAACTTCCTTCCGGTTTGCTAAGCGGAGGGCGGAAGTGTTGGTTTTCAGCGGCTCTGGGTGTAGTGGGGTTGGGATAGCTGCAGCAGGCGCGGAGAGGTCACTGAAGTACTCGGATTCTCGCGGCTGTGCAGGGTGAGTGGTGCTCGCGGTCCGGCGCGCGAGGGTCATCCCGTGGTCCCGTCTCCGCGAGGCAGCGGCTGGGAAGGCAGCGGCACTCCGCGGCGAGGCTCCGGAGCGCGGAGCGCTCCTGGGCAGGTGTACCGCCAGCCGGTTGCCCCGTTTCGAGCCTGAGGGCCGGCTCCGGGATCGGAGGCCGCGGCCGGAAGTGGCCCAGACGCGAACTTAGCTCCTTTGCCCAACTTGGGGTTTGGGAAGTTGGGCGATAGCCGGGCTCGCGAAACCCGAGACCCGCAGCGCTGACTCCGGGGCTATGTTTAGTTTCTAACGTAAACTTGCCCGAGTCTAGAGTGTTTGCGTAAAAACCGTAGCACGGTGTCCGCCCCCCACCCCCGACTGCTGTAGCTGTGGCTACATTTATTAAGAATAACCACCTCAAATTAGCAACTTCCTCATTTCAGTATCCACTTTTGTAATTAGATTTTTTAAAAAGTTGTATTTGGTGTTTGGTTTGCGGCTTGAGAAAAACTCCAGAATACACCACTATGTTCCTTTTTGATGGAGACTTTGGGTTAAGTCAGTTTGCCAGTGTTAACTTTTAAAGTAGTTGAGTAGGCCTATGAAAATATATAGCAGTTCTTTACAGAACTTTGGAACAGAAGTATGCGTTCAGTTGAGACTTGTAAGTACAAAAAAATTATATCCAAAGATAAAGAATTCCTTAAAATTACTACTATTTGTTTCATGTTCTGGAAGGCTTTTGATAAAACTTTACCAGAAAAGCTTTTTATTGTCAAAAATGAAGCTTTTGGCAAGTGAACCCTGACAACTAATTCAAGTGCTGAGAACTTTTTGGGTGTGGCGGTCTTAAGAGAACTGGTCCTACCTTCAACCGGAAGTGTGCACGGGAATTGAAAACTTGGTTTAGTTGGAACGGAAACCAACCTGAAAATGTACTTTAAAAAACTGTGTTTGGCACCAAAAATTACGTGTACTTATCTTGAAAAAAATGCGTTGATTAAATGAGACAGATTTGGTCTGGATTTGGGAAGCTGATCAAATACTAGGAAGTGTTTTCTAAGATGGGAATTTTCCCTTAAAGAATGTATCATATTTCCTAGAATACTGTCAATTTGTTATGTAGAAAAAGTCTCTAGATTATTTTACATTTATTAACACTTTATAATTACTGGACTCTGATTCTGACCAGAGTAATCTAATGTAATATTTGTACGGATTAATCCGATTTCATAAATGAAACCAGTTTCTAGAGATTCTGAAAAATCTTCCTGTTGCCATTGGTGTGTGGGGAAATCCTGAGGATTTTTTCCTTTTTTTCGTAACAATCTAGTCCAGCATCTTCCTTAAATGCGTATCTCCTTTTGTCATAACTCCTAAATGATTCTCTTCCTATTTAATCAAGCTAAAAAGAAACAAAACAAAACAAAAAAAAAACATGAATTCATTGTCACCAAGACTCCCCTCTCAATTTAAAACAAAATTACACTCCTTTAGATCGCTAAACTGAACAGAATCTTCTTTATCACTATTAACCATTTCGT
Organism: Rhinolophus hipposideros; assembly: GCF_964194185.1. Lineage (NCBI taxonomy): Eukaryota > Metazoa > Chordata > Mammalia > Chiroptera > Rhinolophidae > Rhinolophus > Rhinolophus hipposideros. Next base: position 45,733,924 of record NC_138063.1, read on the forward strand.
TCATTGTCTCATGTATCTGAAATTATATATTTCATAGAAGCCTGCTGTACAAGTCTCCCTCCTTTTAAGTTTCATGCAACACATATCCCTTCACACCTAAGATCTTTCATTAAATGCTTGAAAAATTTAGACTCTTACCTTAAAATGAGTGAGGATCCTCATAACTTGGAAATACGCAGGTGCCTACATAGCAATCTTCCCATCCTAAATAAAGAATACTTAACGTTGATACACGAAATATTTTCAATTTTATTTTACCCTAGCTTTCCAAATTTCTATGCAACTTGTGCATTTGCTGAGGTCTTGTTTCATGAAGACACTTACAGTCCTAATTGTTTGGGGAAAGTAAAATGGAAAGAAAACTAAAGTTATAGCAAGGAGTATGACAGTATCATAAGTGACATCATAAGTTCCTGATTTGGCTCCCTCTCCACCATTATTTATTCCATCCATACTTTTAATTTGGTAGGAAAAAATAAACTATTACACTTTTCCTTATTTTGGAACAACTGATTGTGAAGCTGAACTCCATATCACTGAAAGACTCCACGTTTCTGGTGGAAGATAAACACATAGAGTGGAATATAACCTCCTTGAAAAGGTAAAGGGCAGGTAGTACTTGCCCAACGTTACACTACCAATTTTTGTTAGAATTAACTACCTTAATTTGTTAGAATTGAGACTAACATCTGAATCTCTTAATTCTATGAATGTCTAGTAGCTTATAACAGGGTTTTTCAAGGTCTTTCCCCAATCCACCCCCCTGAATCTTTTAGAAATAAAAATGTTTTTTGAACTCACAGTGTTTGATAATTATATACCACCTTTGAGTTATTTTTCATTATTGTCACACATTGTTTTAACTTGAGAGTCATACTTCTGGAATGAAAACTATGTGACTCATTTCATCAGTTGAACCAATCATCTCATTTCTTTATAGTTGCCTCCCCAACTATATTTTCAGCTTGAAGCTAGGAGAATTGCCTTACATTTCTGAATTCTTAAATAGTATTCAACACTAGTGACATTTAATGCACATTAGTATGATAACTGATCATATTAAAGGTTGATTAAGTATTGAATGAACTAAAGAAAAGTTCTGTGTGAGACCATTGTCAGTGCTGACCCCCAAAAAATCCTTTATAACTTTAAAAAACTTTTATATTTACAAACTTAAAGAATACCTGATTAAAGAAAAACTAATAGGAAATACATCAGAATTAAAAAATGTGTGTGTGTATATATATTTTTATATATTTGTGTATACATATAAACATATACACACACATATGGTATTTTATAACCCAAAGTAAGCGTTTTTAAAGGGGGCTCCCACAAAATGTAGTTAATATGAGGTTTTATAGATTTAAAAAATCGGTTGTCAACCATTTGATTTATAATTCTCATCTGTTTCTTTGTTCTTAGGAGAAGACAATGTTGTCAAACAAAACAGACTATTTTTAAAGACATGCTTTGGTTTGCTATGACATGGTATGCCAAAAATAATAGATGCAGACTGGCAAATATGTGTCACTCTTGTGGTCTCCGCCACTCACCACAAGTCCTTCAGTACATTTAAGAGATGTCGGAATAATACACTCCGTAATTCCTTATAGTTTTTTAAAAAACTACATTTAAAATGGGGGAGGGAGGAATTACAGCTTTACAGCATTATGTAGTTTAGATAATAATGGGATTTACTGCCTCTAAAAGGTGCTACAAAATGAAAATATGCATTCATGAATGGTTTAGATAAATTATGAAAGGCAGCTTCCTAAAGCATGATTAAGGGAAACTTGGAAATTAAGGAGTAGGATACACCTTAACTTCTGTATTTAAGGTGTATCTTACCAACAGCACATACCAGTATATCGCCAAGGACTGCTGTATTGAATTGACAAATTTGTGACTGTGGAATTTCCTGCTAAAATCTAAGAACAGATTTAGCGTAAAAAAAAAATAAGAAAAACTACAGCAGAGCTTTTCTAATTATTTCCGTAATTGAATTTAGTCTGTGTGATGTGGTATAATCAAGGAAAGAATGTAAGAAATCACTTTTTATACTCACACAAAGCATTGTAAGATCAGTGTTGAGATCTAGATAGTGTTTCATTCTTTGCAGTCCACAGATTTATTTTTAGAGCAAGGGCATAGTGTTTTGCTACGTCATAGCTAAATGTTGTTTTCACAACGTAAGCTTTAAAATTGTTATCCTGGTCAGAGTGAAATCAGTAGTGCCTATTTTAGACCTGCTTGGAAGAATATAACTCAATACAGTGTCTTAGTCTTGCTGGTTACAGGTCTTGCAGGCTACCATCGCCACCTCCACTCTGAAGGATGGTACGGTAAAACTTTATTATCTGATGACTGGGATTTTTAACTCCAGATAAAATTTTGTAGTCTTTTAAAGATTGAGTGCTGAAAGGAAAATTGCCTTACCATTTTAGGTATTAGATACTCTTTTGATTTTTAACTTAAATTTTACAGAAATAAATTTAGATTATTAGGAAAAAAATACATTATTAAAGAGCAAAGATAGTTTCCATATCTCTTAAAATGTTTTCTAAAATTTTCTAAAAAACTAAGTTAGCTTTAAAAACTATTGTGCTCTGACTTAGTCACGAGTGATTTAGCGTGCCTCTGCAAGAAATTGGTTTGGACAGAGTGGAAATGTCATTAAAATTTACTTACAGATTAATTAACTTCACAGTTTTCTATATTTTCAGTTAGCCTTTCAACAAATATCTTTCTTGAACTGCTTTGATGCCAGAAGTGAGGGTACAGTAAGAAATGTTAGTTACAAGTGGAAGAACGATGTTTGGCAATAAGGATTGGGAAAGGAAGACCTGTTCCATCTGTTAGTCCTCCTTCCTACTTTCTGTCCACTGAAGAATGGAACAGCTAGTTTAGGGTAGAGCTGCAGAAGGATAGACCTGCTGAAGATTAGTTAGAATTCCTCAATACTCCCACAGCACTGAAGTATAGAACTGGCACTGTTTCCACCAGGGTACCTATGTTAGTTTGTTTCTTGTTTCTATATTGCTACTAAACCAGTAAAATTGGTTATCCGTCCTATTAGGCTATACAGCAGTACTGGGGCCATCGAATCTAGTTGATATACTCTGAGCTTTGAATTAATGTTGGTTGTGGTTTGGAATTTAAAGTTACTGATGGACTGTTGATTGAATGTCATTACTAAGGAGGAGTGAACTCAAAGCATGATTCTGGTTTTACTCTTTGTAGTTTGGTTCTATGAGTAATGGTATCAGTTGTAGTTTGGTTCTATGATACCAGTTAGTTGAGAGAGATTTTTGCCAGGTGATATATGTTCCTGATAATTTTTAGACACACATTTCTGTAGCTCAAATAAGTCAGGAAGGTTGATTTATTTTACCTTTTGTTAATCTTTGTCTTTTTGTACCTTCCTAATTAGGAACTAAACACCACCATGTCGAGCAAAAGGGCAAAGACCAAGACCACCAAGAAGCGCCCCCAGCGCGCAACATCCAATGTGTTCGCCATGTTTGACCAGTCACAGATTCAGGAGTTCAAAGAGGCCTTTAACATGATTGATCAGAACAGAGATGGTTTCATTGACAAGGAAGATTTGCATGATATGCTTGCTTCCCTGGGTAATGATCAGTTTAAATATTAATACATGTATTAGATAGAATTTTTATAACACAGTTAGTGTTTATTTCTTAAGTCTTAAAGCTCTGTGAAGCCAATCTAATGATGTTGCAATTTACTAAGCAACACTCAAAATCTAGAGCAGTGTCTCCCAAAGTGTGATCCTTGGACCACCTGCAGATTTCTGGCTAGGTTCTGATTAGGTTAGGGGCCAGCCGTGCACACGTGTGTTGGCAAACACCAATCTTGATTATGAGAGCGGTATTATTCCCTGTGCTATTCAAATAGAATAGCATACAATCTCCAGACTCATCATACAGGTCCTGTTCATTGAGAAGACTGTTTTCCAAATACTTTTGCTATCATGAATACAAACAGCAAACTGTATAAATGGTAATCTTTCTTGTCATAATGTTTACTATGATGAATAGTTGATGTATTTTGTGTTGTAATTAAAACTATGACTTTTTTTGTTTAGGGAAAAATCCAACTGATGAATATCTAGACGCTATGATGAATGAGGCTCCAGGTCCCATCAATTTCACCATGTTCCTCACGATGTTTGGTGAGAAGTTAAATGGTACAGATCCAGAAGATGTCATCAGAAATGCTTTTGCTTGCTTTGATGAAGAAGCAACTGGTAATTACCAAATGATTTAATATTTATTTATGGTAACTAAAATACATAATAACTTGAACTGTGATGGCATAGTACCTCAAATTTTTGCCATACCTGTTAGTTGTTTTTTTCTCTTACGGCATCAACTCACTTCATTGCCTCTACCCCTGATAATTGATTTACAATTTAGTAGGTGTAGGAAACTTACGTTACTCCTTTACGAGAACTTCACAAAAGTTAGGCTCTCAGTAAATACATGTTGAATGAATAACTTTTATAAGAGTAATCTTGGATAAAGCGTAAATTGCTATAGGCTCTGACACCAGTACAGTCCTATTTATCAGAAAACTCTCAGTTTTGAGATGATTTAAATCTGGTATGTAACCTTTTGCTCTGAAATCAGACTCCCTGGTTTCATATTCCTATTCTGCATAATAGCTTTGTGACTTTGGGCAAGTTACTTATCTAAGCCTCTGTCTTCTTATTTGTAAAATGGGCAATAATATTACCTACCTCATAGAGTTGTTGTGAGGATTAAATGAGGAAATGAGATAGTAGCATACTGCTTGGCATAGGTTAACTCAAAAACCCCCAAAAGTTAACTACATAAATGCCTGATCCTTTGGCAGAGTATATATAAAAGAAAAGGGAGCGACTCATGTGGCGAGCTTTTTGAGGAAAAAGGGACACCCTTTGGCTATGCATTATTTGGAGTAGTTCAGATAGTCCAAGCATGGTCTGGTGGTGGAGGCAACAGTCTCCCCACTTTGGCTTTCAAGGCTCCCCACAATATGGCCTCCTTTGGCCTATTCACGTATACCACCCTTGATTCTTATATCATCTTTCTAATCCTTCCAAGCTCCTCTCTGCATTGTTATCCTAACTTACCTCTACCATTTCTGCCTCTGTGCCTTCCTCATCATACCACTGTCTCCCTCCTCTTGAAATCAAAGTTCTTAATAGTTTTTCTGGAAGGAGTGGGGGGAGAGGCAGGCAGAAGAGACTTGCTTTTTCCTTCCTAAAGACACTTGTGTAGTGACTGATTTTTTCTTTTTTTACTCTAAGCAGTTGTTGCCTTTAATGGAGGAGAATAAAACCATAAAAGGGAAATATCTCATCCATTCTTCAAACTCCTCTCAATGGTCATATTCTTTATAGAGCCTTACTGTTTTCTTCTGCCCTGAGGAACACTTAGAGCCTCTTCCTTCATTCGACTTCCGAACAATTTTATTTATCTCTCTCCTGGCACATGCTCTGACCTTCTATTTCAGTTGTGTACTTATTCCCAATCATCACAGTCTCTCCTTTCTTCCAGGGTATTGGCTGTGTGTCTTCAACAGCATTACGTTCCCATCTTTGTAACCGCCTCTAGCACCTACCACAGTCTCTTGCCCACAGACGATGATTAGTTTTTGTGATCGTTGAATGACTTGGCTGTAGAAGCTGATTTCTTTCTATAAACTAAAAGTCTAAGATTTGGGAAACTTTTTTTTTAAATCTAGGATTGATTTAGGGGAAAAAAACCCATAAAACTAGAGTTTCTTATGTGAACTGACCTTATACTTTAAACTCATTTTATAGGAAATATCAATGTTTTAGCTTAATTTTACATACAAGGAACTTGTCGTATTTTTCCTTTTTTACATTATGAATTTTAAAATCCCTGTGCTTGAATTATCGTTTATCACCATTGGTTTTTAGAGCATTAGTGGTTCTGAATCATGATTACACATGTGAATTACTAGGGGAACCTTTCAAAAATATCAATGCCAGATAATAAAGGTAGCATCTGGATTTTCTTTTTAAGCTCCCTGGATGATTCTGATTCTTGACATGCAGTCAGATTTTATGAGAACCCTGCTTTCACAATTCCAGAGTAGAAAGCACACCTTCCTGCTCTCAACACCACATCCCCAGTGCCTAATCCAGTGGCTATTACATAGTTAACGCTCAAATATTTGTTCAGTGTTTTTGCACATCCTGAACCTAGCCGTATTTGTTATTAAATCTAAACTAGATTTGTTAAAAAAAAAAAAAAAAAAGCAATTCATTTCACATATTAAAAAAAAAGAGGTAAAGTGAAATGCCTGAAATAACATAGCTTGTTAAAACTGGACCTCAAGACTCTGGTATTCTTTTCACTGAAGTACTTTATTCATGTTTATGATGTGGTATTGATTTAGTGTTATTTGCTTATAGAATAGTGAACATTCATGCTACTTTAAGGAACTATGAGGCTTAAGTTCCTTAAACATACTTGACTGCTTTTGTTTAGACATAGGTTTAGCCCCTATCAGGAAGAGATCAGGAGACGGATGTGGAGGGAGGTTGATAGAGCAGAGCAGGCTAATGCCACTAAGCAACTAGGCAGTTTCTAGGCAACTGACTGCTGAGGCTGGCTTAAGGGTGTGGAGACCCCACATTTCATGTATTTGCATGTTTATAGTTCTTATAGAGCATGCGTAGTCAGGTGCAGATCCTCCTTGTAATTAATCCTTGGAGTCGTATGTATTCTGAACCCCAGTTCTTTATTCTTTAGGTTCCATTCAGGAAGATTACCTGAGAGAGCTGCTGACAACAATGGGAGATCGGTTTACAGACGAAGAAGTGGATGAGCTGTACAGAGAAGCACCTATTGACAAAAAGGGAAATTTTAATTACATTGAGTTCACGCGCATCCTTAAACATGGAGCAAAAGACAAAGATGATTGAAAAGAACTCCAAATTCCAGCCAAACGTTCCTTGTCGCCACTTTGGGTATTTCTGAGACTTTCTCTTAGGGCCCATAGCATGCCCCTAGCTTTACAGCTTTTGCCTCTCATGTATTTATTCTCCGCCATTTTGGGCACATGCATCTCTATAATCAGACTGGAAATGGGACTTTTTTTGTCATTTTCAGAATAGAAAATGGGGTAATTTAACTTAACCAACCTCCCCCAAAATAACTGCAGTCTACACAGAGTCAGTATATTTTTTCAGAGAAAGTTATTCACTAAATTTTTTCTGAATCATAATTAAACTTGATGATAAAAACTTACTTGTTTAAAACTTCTTTATTTACCAAAATTGGCTTTTATTAGTTTAGTTGCATCTTCCAAATACAGGTAGATGAGGCAAATCCTAGATAATGGTATGGTTATTAGACCTTTTCCTTCTTCCAGTTTTCCTAACAATCGTACCTCCTCTATTCATTCCTTCCCCTCCCAAAGAAATCCAGTTTTAACTGCCTTAGTTGGGTTTCCTGTACTTTGTCTACCAATTTTAAAAATAATTTCCTGTAGAATTTGCATATATATGATAGCTTTGGTAGCTTTAAATCCTTAAGTTTAACATACCTGCCAACATCCTTCTTTACTTGTTCTGAGCTTTTGCACATTACTTCATGTCCTTTAAAATTAGACCAGGCCACTATTTTAATTTGTCCTCATTTTTAAAACTATTTTAGACCCAAAGATTCTGTGGAATACTTCTACCAAAAAGACAGATTTTTTTTGTATTGTATTTCAGTGTTGGAAATACAATACAGTAGTTTTTATATAAAGCTTTTCTTTAACACAACAATCCTTATTGAAATACCGTGTTTATGAATCCATGTGTGAATTTTGGACATTCCTGACTTGCCCACAATCAAAACAGCTGAAGCTACATGCCTGGGAAAGTGAGATCATTATTTCAATCCTAAAAATAACTTCTGCTATTTCCAGAAATGCAGGACTGTCAGTTAATCAGGAAGTGGTTGACAGGTTCATTTGCTTTGGGTTTCAAAAATCTGACTCTTAAAGATTCATGAGTTTAAAAGTTGAAACATTGGGGGGAAAGTTGGTCGGAAAAATTTGACAATTAGCCTATAAAGATGAGTAATTGACAATTACGCTAATAACTTTACATTTTATGTTATCAGCAAGACTATCCCTGGACAAAATATTACCTCATTCAATAAACAAATAACTGAATGCATTCACGGAGGCAGACCTTTGTACTCAAATGGATGCATGAGCTAGATCCTTTGAGAGGCCAACTTTATAGAAAAGGAGAAGGACCAGTATCAAGCTGCTCTTGTCCCCTTCAAGTTTAGAATCTTAGCACCTGCCTTAACTGTTTGCCTTTTATGTGTTCCTGAATTTCATTCGGTGGTTTAAGCAAAGTACTTTTTTCCCAGACTATAGCCATGATGCTAACATCTTGTTTACTGAATTGAATTTCCATTTCAACTGAAAAAGTATGATCACTCTGCTTGGTAACAGATTTCTAACGAGGAACAATTAACATTGTTTTCATTCAGAAAAAAAAGGGTCTCATATACTAAAATGATATCTGTGCAGTATCCCCATTTCCATTTCAGATAACTGCTCAAAGAACCAGCTGCCATTAGGAACAGTGCATGGTCTCCCCTGAATGAAATAAGTTCTGCTTTAGTAATAGCAGTCCCTATGTAGTAAGTAGGCTTTGCTTAAGCAAAGAAGATTGCTAATAAAGCTAAAGCTTCGACTCCAGAAGTGGATTTGACTGAAAAACCAGTGTCTTAAAACCAGTCTCCATGATGAAAGTCATACTTGAAACAAACCATTTCAGAAGTTCTGATGAAACCAGCCTCATGGACAATAACATCCTTATCCACCTATTGATGATTATCTTGTCATTTGCACTCCAGGGCCCAAATTTTATTTGATCAAGGAGCCTGTGATTCAGTAAGAGCAGGAATTGAGTGCTACTGGGGAAAAGGGGAAGAAAACCAGACTGAGACAAATGAAAGCAAATTCTGAAGAGGAAAGGCAATGATTTTCTACAAAGTAGGAGAGAAGACAGCAAGAGGTGTAACACCTAGACTCAGGGATGTGCAGGCAATTTGTAAAAAGAATCAAGCCAGTAAAAGGGCTTGGAGAGGTAGGTAGAGCCACAACAACAGTATGGAAACCATAAACATTCAGTTCGTTATGTTAGATACACTGGACAAAGATATGCCATAATTAGCCACTTCCCAAGTGCTAGATATTTAGGTATCAGCTTTTCATTAATATATTTTTTTCTTTTGAATCTAGAGAGAAAAATACACCTTAGAATTTTCCCTTAGAACAGTGCTATCTAGTAGAACTTTGTTATAATGTAAATGCTCTCTCTGCTGTCTGAAAGGGCACTAGCCACAGCACGATCAAGCACTGAAAATGTGTCTAACAGGAACTGAATTTTTAATTTAAATAGCCACATGTAATTAGTGACTATTGGAAAACAGTTCTAGAAACAAATACGGAGATCAAAGTCAAAGTACAGTCAGGGTGTCTCAGCTAGGATCTTAATTAAGGTGTCCACGGGGAGGGTTTATGGGGGTGGTAATAGACCATACTTAGAAGAGCTGTAGGACAAAGACCTAAAAAGCCAAAATCCTACGATGAGTGAGGGAAAAAAAAACTATTGGACCAAAGGGCAGACTGTAGCTAAGGGAAAGAATAATTATTTTAGAAACAGGTGTGACTTGTCAGCAATTACTTTTTAAACGATACTGAGAAAATGCAGTTATGAATGGGACTTTGGACTGGGACGAAGACCATAGCATCGGCACCACCTGGATGCTTATTAGAAACACAAATTTCTGCCCCATTCCAGACTTACTGAATATCTGGGGTTCAGTAGTTGGGGCGCAAGAATCTTCTACCAAGCCCTCCAGGTTTTTCTTATGTGTGCTACTGTTTAAAAACTGCTACAGCGCTGAACACACAGTTTCTACCACGTAGTAATTTCTAATCAACATTTCTAGAATATAAAGGAGTTATCTCCCCAGCATCCCGCACACGTACAGGCCACTAGTGCTCCACAAAAATTTGCTATTGACTGTGCTCCGTTATCCAGAAACAGTGCTCTTCATCCATATGCCAAGGTGAGGGAACTGAGGATGACAGCCACAAACCACCCAGAGCAAAACTTGAGTAATGTCCATCTGTGGTTTCCTTTCTTTGGACCCAAGAGCATTATGTAATGTGAGCGACTGTGTGTGTGTGTGTGTAATTCTGTCATCTCTTTAACAACCTAAAGGAAAGCAAACAATTTGAATAAAACTTTCTTGTGGTTGAAAGGGGAATGAAACAGTCATAGGCTGGCCTGGGCCTGGTTAAGGCCATAAACCTTATAATTTGAGAATAGGAAAGGAGTAAATACGACGTGGGCGGTTTTAAAAGAAAGGGTTTTCCAGCAGGCAGGCGGCCGCCGCCCTCTTACCGTCCCCAGTATTTCGTGGGACGTACCTAAAATTGTTCTAGCTGAAGTTCAAGTTGAACTAGACCGTTTGTACTTTTATTTGCTGCCTCTGGCAGGCCTGCGCGGGAGGCTTCCGGCGCCCGGGAACCCCCCGAACAGGGATCCCGCCCCACCCGGGTCAAATTCCTGGCCAGGCCGGGCGCCTGACGGCCCGGAATGCGGAAGGGCCGCGGGAACCCGCCACGGAGCGCGGGGTAGAGGGCGGGACGCGGGGCTACAGCCGCACCGCACGCGGTGACCCCGCGACGGATCAGCCAGGCTAAGGAGCCGACCGCAACCCCGACCGTAGTCGTCGACCCCAGCCCGGCTCCCCGGCGGCGCGGCGAGCTTCCCTCCGGCCTGAGCGAGAACGCCGGCCGCACCCCTCCCCCGCCCAGAGTTGGATCCCCCTTCCGGTGCGTTTTCCGGTCCACCTTCCGAGGCAGGAAGTGCCGGGCACCGCCTCTGTCGCGCCTCAGCCCGAACGCTCGTCGCAGTTGCTCGTCGTCTTGTGCAGTGCATCCCGGGTTCTGGCGTCTGGCGGCGGTGAGTGGCGCCTGACCGCGCGCGCGACACCCCTGGGGCCGCACCCGGGCCCCTTCCTCTCCCCTCCCCTGCCGCCCCGCACCCGCGGCCAGACCCCGCCCCAGGGGGCCGGGGAGGGGACGGCCGCCGGGGCTGCGTCAGTTGTCCAGGTGGGCGAGGAGCGGCAGTGAGGAGGCCCTGGCGATCGCCCAGCCTTGGCCTGAACGGGAGGAAGCTACAGGGCCCATGAAGCGACCCGGGGATGTGCCGGGCTGGAGGGGTGGCGGGACCGGCCCCCTGAAACCCGGGGCTTCACACCTGGTGCTGGGGTCCCCGGGCCTGGCTGCCAGCCCCTGCCCTCGCCGGCACAGTCCGTACATTAGCAGGGGTGGCCGTATGGTAAAATACGGAACCGGCCGGGCCACTCACCCCAGGTGAAGTAGTATCGCCTCACCTGGTTTAGTTAAGTAAACGAAATATATTTTTGGAATTTGCTGCGGGCTGATTAACAATGGATTGCGGAGCCGCAGTGGGCCCCCGGCCGCAGTTCTGACACCCCGGGATTAGTGTATTGAGCACCTGCTCTGTGCAGCGCCCAGTGCTGGTGCTTTGGGGGACATGGGAGTCTACGGGTGCGTCATTGCTGCCTGAGATAAAGTGTCCAAGGAAACTAGTAGAGAAACGGCGCCGGAGTAATGATTTGATTTGTAATGGAATGATTGATGACATGACAAATGAGTAATGGAATGATTTCCATAGGAGTTGTCTCTCTGTATCGTGCATCTTGTAAAGATTTAGTAAGTTCTTGTTAACGGAAGAAAAGGATGACTAAAAATCAAGAAAGCTTTCCTGAAAAAATGAATCGTGACCTCATTGAAAGCCTTGGATTCAGCCCTAGAAAAGAGAGAACAATATTTCTGGCTGGATCTGTGGTAGGAGGTAACAAGACCAAAAATGCAAAAGGTGGGAATTGGTGTTGTGTGAAAAGGAGACTGTGGGAAGACCAAGCCTGAATAGAACAGAACTCTAATGAATAACAGTTAGAAATAAGGGTGAGTACGTAGATAAGTGGGGCCTTTGTTTGGATGTTTTGAAAACTTGAGAAATAAAAGAATATTTAATAGGCATTAGGGAGTCGTTTTGGATTCGTCACCAAGGAAGAAATATGGAGAAAGGGGTGTTGAAAGATTATAGTTTGTCAGCCTTTAAGATGGGATTGCGTTGGACCTTGCGTAAGAAAAGAATCATAGCATTTTAGAATTCAAAAGAACCTTATAGATTATCTTTCACCTTATAATTCAGGAAACTGAAACCTGGAAAGGTGAGATAATTTGCTTAAGGTCCCTTGGATTCACATGGTGCCACCCATTTTCTCTGTAAGCATTAGGTGGACCCTCCTGGACCTCATAACAGAGTGCATGGCTTTTTTTTTGTTCAGGCTCTGTTGAATGACAACTTTTATGACAGCCAAGTAGATACTCTTATGCTTTAATGAGACTGAGTTTAGACGAGGCAAACTGCAGCTTTTGAAGGACACATCCCCAGGTCAGGATTGCTGAGGTTAGGAAAAATAAGAAGCTTCTAAATGAGGCTGGTTGTTCCTCGCTCCCAAGATTCAAAGACACCAGATATCTGGGGATGATTTTCCTTGCCAGCAACTCTGATTAGGATCTTCCTTCCTTGTTTTCCTCTTTAGCTGTGTGGTGGCTTTGCTTGTTACTTGCAACTGGCTGTCCACATTTTCATGGTAGAGAATTTCATTTAGCCATCTATGCAGGATACTAAGGACTAGTAGTACAAACTCTGGAACTAGACTTCCTCATTGCAGATCCTAAATCTAAGCTTTACCTGTTTATTCCCTTTGCCCTGATTTTCACATTTAAGAAACAGGGATAGTAACAGTACTTACAAGTTGTTGTGAGTATTAAATATGTTAATACATGTGAAATGCTTAGACCAGTGCCTTGCACATATTTAGCCCTCAATTATTGGCTATTAGTTCTGTTTCTTCCAGGTATGGATCAAGGGGTGGCTGGTAATTTTGTTAAGAATCTTTTGAGGAATTGGTCAGTGGAGTTTATGGTAAACCATGGATGGAATATAGAGAAAAGCCTTGTTTTGGGGGTCAGATCCAGGACCTTACAATGAGCATCTGCCTATGTAATTCTGTTTGTGACAGGAAGGGAGCATACACAGGCTTTTGCTTAATTAGTTTTGTTGAGCATCTGCCATGTATAAGGCACTCTGTTAGGCCCTGCATTCCAAGGCGGAAAGGCTAAAGGCCATAAAAATGTATATGTAAGTGGCATGGCAATCAGAAATAGAAAATTCTTTATCCAGTGCAAACTTGACTGTGGCCCCTTTGAGCTTTTTTAAATTCTGTGGTTATAATTCTGAAATAAAGGCATTGCTTCGTTTTAATATTAAAGAGACCAAGGAAACACAGCAACTTTGTTTCCTGTTGCTATCTAACAGATCACCTAAAACTTAGCACCTTAGAAAAACAGTAAACAGTTTCTGAAGGTCAGGAATTCCAGGGCAGCTTAGCTGGGTGGTTCCGGCTCAGGGTCTCGAGGTTGCAGTTCAGATGTCAGTCAGGTTTGCAGCCATTTGAAGGAAGATCAACCTCCGAGATGGCTGATTCGAGACGGCTGATTCGCATGGCTGATGAGTTGGTGCTAACTATTGACAGGAGGCCTCAGTTCCCTGCCACATGGACCTTTCCTTCGGGCTACGTATTGCTCTCATGACCTGGTGCTGGCTTCCCCCAGATAGAGTGATCCAAGAGACAGCAAGGCAGAAGCTGCAAAGTCACACTAATATTTTCGTATTGTCTCATTGGTTATGAAGAGTAGCAGAATATGCCACCCCAAAATATGCCACTTTGGCATAAATATTATTTTGAGCTGAAGGCAATTAAGAATTAGTAGACACAAAAAAGTTCTCTGCCCTTCCCTATATGCATAAATTGACATAAATTTACAAAGGTGTCCTTCCTCCCCTTTCTACTGGGAATCTCTGGAGATAACTTTAGGCTCTTACTAAGAAAGAAGGCCCTGACTTAAGTCCACATGATAAGTCTTAACCCTTGTTTATGCACTTTTCCTTGTAATCTTTCATAACTAGCTTTTCTCTCACACACCTTTCTTTTGTCTTCAGCTGAAAATGATATTTAAGCCTAAGTTCTCAGCCTTCTCTGAGAATTGGCTTTTTCCTGGGTATCCTTTCTATATGTGAGGTATACATATTAATAAATTTCTGTTTTTCTCTTGTTAATCTGTGTTATTATAATGATGTCAGCCAAGAACTCAGAAAAGTAAAAGGAAAATTTATTTCACACCCCCCCATGCTATTTTTTACTGTTGGAGGGGACTATGTAAGGACATGAGAAATGTTGAGGGCCTTCTTGGAGCCTGGTTATCACCATCTGCAAGGAACAAGTTCAACTGCTTTCGGGCTGGGCAGTGACATAAATACAGCTGTGACAGGAAGGTAAAGGAAATAGTGAATATTGCTCACTGAATACTGATTACCTACAGGAATTTGGGAGTGCTGGTCCTTGTCTGTAATATGGCAAGATGTTTGATATTTGTTTTTATTAAATATTCAGGTTTTAGAAATGTTGGCAAACTAATTCAGTTATTTAAAAAGGCATTTAGAAGGTCATCCTTGGGGAGACTAAACAAACCTTACTGCAGACTGCATATAGTAGTTTGCTAGCTGCCAGTTTGTGACTTCTGATCTACCTAACTCTTTTATTTTATTTATGGATGTGGAAAATGTGGCCTAGGAAAGCTAAAATGACCGAAGGTCATACAACTTGTGAATGACAGAACTGGAATTAGAATCCAGGTCTCCAACATTTCTGTTAAACCATAATGACCAAATGTTTAAAAACTAAAGGGAACTAAATGCATAAACAGCCAATGCCTGTCTTTCTTGCTCTTTTCCTCCTTCCCTCCCTCCCTTCCTTTCTTTATGTCCTTACTTACTTATTTTTGTCCAGAGCCTTGTAAATGGTTAACTCAGTGGTTCTCAGCCTTTACTGTACATTGGAATCACCTGGTCCATTTTTAAAAATAAAGATTCTTGGGCCACACCCATAGATATTCAGTTTTAGTTTGACTAGACTAGGACGTAGGCATCCGTTTTTGTTTTGTTTTTTTTTTAACCTTCCAAGGAGATTCTGATGTGCAGCCAAGATTGAAACCAGGTTAACTGCTGTGAGAGCCATATTTACTTGCCATATGGTGACAGCAGCTAGCTGACTTAAGATACTTAAGGAAGAAGCCTCAGAGGAATGTCGAGGAAGTCCTAGGTAGCTGACAGAATGTGCTCCATGAGCATCTTTCTCAGGCTTCCAATAAAGCCATGGAGGCTGGATGAAGTTCCCAAGCAGAATCTGCTTATTAATGATTGTGAGGCCATGTTTGATCTGCACATCAGCATTGCAGGTGATTTTGCAAATACTTAGATTATTATCTAAATATGTTGACACCAGCCACTTATAATACCAGGATTCCTATATTCCTGCCCTTCTTGTAACCTCTATGAATACTATATATAACCTTTAGTTCACTTTATATTAGAAATTTACAAAAATAAGAATAAAGATTTTGAAGAGGAAGTGAAAAGGTTTTACTGTTACTGAGGGTTATTCATTACCTTATGGACTATGTTCTATATGGATATTTTCAGTAACTATAGTTTAAGGATAGGGTTTGGTTATTTTTTTCTTTATTTATACATTAAACATTAATTTGACAGTCCTAGGTAAAGATTTCAAGCCTTTACCCAGCATGTTACACCAAGGCCATGACTGATAGGAAGTACTGCCACACTTGATTAAACCCAAACCAGGCTGCTACATTGCACAATTCCTGGGACTGCCATTCATATTTTATTCTCTTTCCATTCCACTGTGGAGTTCTATTCTGTACTTGGTTTACCAAGTATAGTTTGAATTTATTTGAAAACAGTTTGTCTAGGTTTTGAGTTTAGAGGAAAGTAGCTATTCGGAAATCAATGGTAGATTATATTGATAGTATTGAAAGTTTTTGTAAAAATTGGTAAACTCAAAATAATTAGAAGAACATTTATTACAAAGTAGGAAATATGTAGGTAGAAATAACCTTTAACAAATGGGGTCTGAATACTGGCTCTGCCACTAGGTGACCTCTGGCAAGTTATTTAATATCTTTGATCATCAGTTTCTTGATTTGTAAAGTAGGCGTGTTAAATTTAATGTACATAATGTGCCTAGCACATGAGTCACTCTTTAAATGGTAGTAGCCATAAGTTGAGTAGACCCTTTATTCTCTCTCTAATCCTAAAGCATTTGGGGCTAGAAAAACAACAAGAACAGAAGTACACAAGGTAAGAAACTGCATGGTGCCTTCGGCGCATACAAGCCGTTTGGTGTTGCTGAAGGAAAAGTACAAAGCAGAGACCAGTTAGAGATGAGGCTGGAAAGGTCATTCTAGAGATGGCAAAGGGAGCACCTTGTTGTACCATGCTTAAGAACTTGTACTTTGTCCTAGAAGCCATAGAGAGCCAAGGAAGATTTTTAAAAGGGGAATGATAATGTTATACTTATGTTTTAGACATCTCTGGCTGGAATATAAAAGGTAGTTTAGAAGGGACCAAGAAGCAAGGAGATGGGTTAGTTGGCCATAGAAATATTCTATACAAAGAGTTGATGAGGGCCTAGCTTCAGGTGTTGGCAGAGGAATGAGGAAGATGAGCAAATCTGAGAACTATTTAAGAGACGGCTTGATTCATCGGGTAGGGATGAGTCAGGATGACTCCTAGGTTTCTAGCTTGGTGAGCAGGTAAATGATGGTGCCATTAACTGAGAGAAAACAGAAGGATGAGAAAGTTTAGGCAGGGGAAGATAATTAATTCAGTTTTTAACACATTGATTATGAGTGTCTGTGGGATATCCAAATGGATGCCTTTCACAAGCAAGTGCACTTTGAGTCTGCAACTCAAGGGAAAGGTCAGGCCTGGGGATAACAGACTTAGGAGACGCAGGCGATGTCAGAACATTAAGAGTCAATGAGATCATCCAAGGGAAGCAGAGTGAAAAGAACTTTTAAAAGTCATGGACTTCTAGAATACTGGGAAACATGAATATTTAAGTGAGTAGAGGAGATAAAAGCCTACCCAGAAAATAGACGAGGGCCAGCCATAGAAATAGAACTGAGAGAGAGAAAGTTGGTGTCACGAAGTTTTTACATAAAAAAGTATTTTACATAAATTGGTCTTTCCAATATAACTCAGAAGTCTCTCTCATTAGAGTGTAAGGTATTCAAGGTTAGAAACACTGTGTTCTCTTTCCATTTGGGACAGTTTGTTTCTACTATGATTGTTCAAGGCCAGGAGTTGTTGGGGTTCTGAAGAGAAAAAGGTCTAAAATGGTGTCAAATATAGCGGAGTGGTCTAAGGAGATTTAGACCGGATTTGACAATTTGACAGCAGCAACGGTAGAGAAAAGAAAGCCAGATTGTGGTGGGTTGAAAGTGAGTGGGAAGTGAGAAAGTGCAGAAAGCGAAGATACTTGGCTTACAGAAGATAAGGAGACTAAGGATGGTAGTTTCTTTGGGGGCCAGAGTTCTCTTCAGATTGTTTTGCGGCGACTTTCCCTCCCTTTTTTTATTTTATGTGTCTATATGTGTAATTTTCATAGGAACTATATACATATATAAATATGGACTGTTTTTAAATGGAGTACAGAGAGCAAAAATAAACTTTTTTTAAAAGAAATTATAGTATTATTACATTGAGCCTGTATCGGCTCTATTCAAAGCTATACCATTAAGCCAAGTTTCAGAACATCCAGTGAGGTATTTTTTCGATTGAAGAAAGAGGAGGAAACAATGTAGACTAAAAGCCCAAGACTAGAAGCACTAAAGACCCAGGTCCAAAATTCCCTTACTCAGCGCCTGCCCCAGCTAGTCACCTGCTTTTATATTATGGAGCTGCAGAGTTAGAGCCCAGTCCCCAAAACCATCCGCATTTCTAACACCAGTTGCAGGTTTGGGTTTCCAAGATGATCCTCAGGTTCAATAATTTGCTTCAGCTCACAGAACTCACTGAAAGCTGTTATACCTACCCATGGTTGTGGTTTAGTACAGTAAAAGGATTCAGATTAAAATCAGCCAAGGGAAGAGACATGTGGTGCAGAGCCCAGGAGGGTTCTAAGTGCAGAGCTTCTGATCGTCCTCTCTCATGGACAGTGTAGACTCCCCCTGACAACAGGTGTGACAACAGGCATGGACATTGCCAACCAGGGAAGTTCCCTTGATCTTTGATATCCATAATTTTTATTAGAGCTTCGGCATACAGATACTATTGACCTCAGTCTCTAGCCCCACTAGAGGTCAGCTGACAGCATGTGACACAAAGCCCCCATGATAAATCACATTGTTAGAAATCTGGTGTGACCCAACACCCCAGATATCAGGCATGAGATCCCAAGGATTTAGAGATTACTTTCCAGGAGACAAGAACGAAGGCCAGACCTCTCTTTGGGCAAAATTAAATTCTTTACTACACAAGGGCCACTGGTTTTTTTGTTTGTTTGTTTACTTAATCTAAGGAGTACTTATTTCATAGGGAAGTTGTGAAGACTGAATAAGACATTGGATCAAAAAATTACTCTGGTGTCCTTGGGTTTTCCAAGATTATATGTAGCTAGTAATGGTGGAGCTAAGAGTCAAGCTCAGGACTTTCTAACGCGAAAGCTGATAGTATTTTTGTGTTGTATTTACTTACATTATTTAAAACTGCAAATAAAGGGGCCAGCCCAGTGGCTCAGGTGTTTGGAGTTCCATGCTCCTAACGCCGAAGGCTGCCGGTTCAATTCCCACATGGGCCAGTGGGCTCTCAACCACAGGGTTGCCAGTTGGATTCCTCGAGTCCCGCAAGGGATGGTGGGCAGCGCCCCCTGCAACTAAGATTAAACACAGCACCTTGAGCTGAGCTGCCGCTGAGCTCCCGGATGGCTCATTTGTTTGGAGTGAGTCCTCTCAACCACAAGGTTGCCGGTTTAACTCCCGCAAGGGAGGGTGGGCTGCGCCCCCTGCAACTAGCAACGGCAATTGGACCTGGAGCTGAGCTGCGCCCTCCACAACTAAGACTGAAAGGACAACAACTTGAAGCTGAATGGCACCCTCCACAACTAAGATTGAAGGGACAACTTGAGTTGGAAAAAAGTCCTGGAAGTACACACTATTCCCCAAAAAACTCCTGTTCCCCCTCCCCAATAAAACCTTAAAAAAAAAAAAACTGCAAGTAAAAAAGTGGAATTAAAAGTGTCTATTCTATTTGACATTTAAATTATTGGTGGCTTTTAGTAGAGTATTGGAGGCTAACCCCAAAGCCGTAGTTCCCAAAGGGAACTACAGAGAATTGAGTGATGGGAAGATGAAAAAATGGAGGCAGTTGAATATTAATTAGACCGATATTCTGAAAGTTTTGTCAAGGAAAAGGGAAAGTGAAAATGTAGCTAGAAGGAATGCAAGATTAAAGAATAGGTTTTGATGACTTTTTTTTTAAGATGAGAGCCTTTTGAACATATACCATACAGTGACTAGACTAGTCTCTTCGCATGTTATCTCGTTTTGATTTTACTTGCATTGAAGTAGATACTGTGTTTTGCTATAAAACTGAGGATCAAGTGAGCTTTCCTGGTTTTCAAACCGTGTTTTGAAAACAATTGAGGCTCAGAGAGGTTATGCAAGATTGGTAGTAAAATGGAAATAAAAAGAGTACCTACTGAATACAGTTAAATGGGACAGTCCTTATAAAAGTAAGATGTCAATTTTAGAGCTTTCTCTTTAGGGGAGTCCCAGGCCTTTATAACAGTGCTTGGCACATAGTAAGCACTCAATAAATGCTAGGTATTGTTACACATTTTAAAATTAATTCCCATGTAATATGTGTTTAATGAAATGGGGGGAAGCTTCATCAGTAATTTCTATTCTGTTATTTTTTTTAAAAAACTTTTTTTTCTAACCATTTAATTGTCACATTGGAGATAAAATTTAAATATATATTTATTCCTACTCAAATGAAATAATCTACATTAAGAAATTTTTACTCACTAACTTCAGGTATTATAAGTTCTTTTTTTGCATTCTTTTTTTGCTTTATGTTCTTTTCTTTCTTTTTAACTCTAGAATTAAACAGCCATCATGTCGAGCAAAAAGGCAAAGACCAAGACCACCAAGAAGCGCCCCCAGCGCGCAACATCCAATGTGTTCGCCATGTTTGACCAGTCACAGATTCAGGAGTTCAAAGAGGCCTTTAACATGATTGATCAGAACAGAGATGGTTTCATTGACAAGGAAGATTTGCATGATATGCTTGCTTCTCTAGGTAGACTTTTATATTCTTGATATGCCTGCTTCCAAAAAATCATAATTCAGTGTTTTGTGAATTGTTTTCTTTATGATGTACAAATATTCCTGGTCCTTGCCTCAAAGGCCTATTGAGAGATGTCTGGGTGGGACGTGCTGTGTTGGGGCTTGGCCAGTCATAACAAGATGAGCCTGCAGGGGTGGGGACCTGGCAGGAACTTGGCCAGGCAGGCCTCGGTTCCTGTCAGCTAAATACAATAGGTCTATTAGCTGAAAAGCCAGGGTGGCAAAAATATCAGAATTTAAAATAAAATGTGTAACTAATAGTATGGCATAGTTAGTAATAATGATTGAGGACGGGTTATAGATAGGAGATGACAGTAATAAATGATAATGATTGTCTAGATAAGAAGGGCAGTTCTATTGGAAAAGGGAACACAGGGAAGGGGACTTTCACAATATTATTTATAATTTTTTTGTAACTGAAGAAAAAATGTAAAGATAAAAGATTTAAAGCGTAAACTGCCCTATGTTATTTTGGTCATGTGGGTGTTATTTTATTATTCCTTATATGATTTTGTTGTTTGTTTTGATTTTAAAAAGAAGGGAGAAATGGTCCTCCATGTTTTGCTTTGAGTACTGATTTTATAGTTGGGAAGAAAGGAAGGGCAAGCCTAGGAGTTCTCCATAGACCAGAGTGACTAACAGGGAACGGGGCACAGTTCAGGGGTGGGCTCTACACTCTGGAGTGTTCTTGTGCTTGATTATTAGTAGCCAGAGGGCAGTAAAAGGGCCAGAAGGCAAAGAGAGAGAGGTCGGTTATTTTTTTCCTTTTAGCAACCACAACACGATTTTGTTCCTCTGTCTTTTTTTTTTTTTCTCCTAATGTATTATTTTGAAAACTTTTAAGCTACAAAAAGTTGACGGAATAACGAATATGTGTACATCCTTTACCTAGATTCACCACTTACTAACATTTTGTTACAATTTCTTTATTCAGAGTGAGAGTACAGTCAAGATACTGATCTAATTTGTTGACTTGCAGGGAGGTTCGATCCCATAGCTAAGTGTACTCTTCTGGGCAGGTCACTACTGAAGAAGACCACTGAAGAAGATTGAGGGACTTAGTCCTATTGCAAAGATTGAGCAGTCAAACCAGTACCGTGATTGTAGTAGATGTTCAATTAATTTTTATTGGATGAATGAGTGACAGTACAGTAGTAAGAGGCTGGCTTTAGGGCCTTCTATTTTGGGGAATTCTGTGCCTTTAAAGACATGTGCGAGGTCTGACAATTAAGTTCACAAACTCATCCTAGAAAAAGTGCTTCATATCTCATTGCTATATCACATACCTCAGTGAATATCACTATGGTCACTTTCGAAGTAATCCCCTTGGGAAGCTATGCACTGATGCCTAGTCCACCCTTCAAAGCAATTTGGGAACTATTTTTCTGGAATGGCCATCAGAGTTGTCGTCATATTACCCTTGATGTCCTGAATGTCATCAAAATGTCTTCCTTTCAACATTTCCTTTATCTCTGGGTAAAGAAAGAAGTCATTGGGGGCCAGGTCAGGTGAGTAGGGGGAGTGTTCCAATACAGTTATTTGTTTACTGGCTAAAAACTCCCTCACAGACAGTGCTGTGTGAGCTGGTGCATTGTCGTGATGCAAGAGCCATGAATTGTTGGTGAAAAGTTCAGCTCATCTAACTTTTCATGCAGCCTTTTCAGCACTTCCAAATAATAAACTTGGTTAACTGTTTGTCCGGTTGGTACAAATTCATAATGAATAATCCCTCTGATATCAAAAAAGATTAGCAACGTTGTTGCAACAAGTTCACAGACTTAATTGTCAGACCTTGTATTTACCTTTCAAATCAACAAATTATATTGGATTCCATGAATGGATTCATAGGTGCTTAGCCTAAACCAATTCATTTTTTTATCCTTGTGTCTTTTTTGTACTCATGTTCTCATGACACCTTTGGGTCACTTTTTCCCCAGAAGAATTGCTACAAGAGAGTTGAGTTAAATCTGAGGGTAGTAGAATAATAGATCTTTTTTTTAGCTACTTTTACTTACTTAATGAATCTTGAGATTAATTTTGGGCTAATTTTTTTTTATATTGATATGGTGAGTAGGTATAATGAGTGAAGAATGTAATGCAGTAAGAGAGATGCCAACTCGGCATTTAAATTTCACCCAAATTCCCAAGGTTAAAACTTTACTTATGAACCATAATCCTAGATTGGACTAGCATTAGCACTTAGTTGGGTGTAATATTGAGATGCTTCCTTAGGTATGAATATCTAACTTACAGATGTTCTTTTCGTGGAGAATCATACAAACTTAATGTTGGAAGGGATCTTTCAGATGCTAAATTTAACCAGTCCATTTTACAGATTAAAAAAGTAAACCCTAATAAACCCTAGACAGCTGCCACCTTGCTGGTCACACCCAAGCAGTGGCAGAACTGGGATTCAAACTCACTATTCCAGACCCCTCAGTCTTTATTTTTTTACACCATGGGGGCCTCACAAATGCTGGACAAAGAGGAGCCCACTGTTACTCCTACCATTTCTGGCCATTCCAGAGGAATTTCTCCTAACTTCGAGGGAAGGAGCGGCAGGGCTGTTACTGCACCACTGTGCTGTAAGAGCTCCCTTTTCTAGTGTTCTCACTTGGAACTGAGATTCAGATTCCCAGTTTGAACGATACGAAACAAGACAGCAATCCAGTGACGCATCAACAGCATTTGGAGATACGTCTTTTAAAAATATGTTGGGGAGCATAACAATAACAAAACAATTATTTATTGCAATTAGTTCTTGTCTTTAAATATTAAATGAACTCTTATAGGAAAGAATCCAACGGACGCATACCTCGATGCCATGATGAATGAGGCGCCGGGGCCCATCAATTTCACCATGTTCCTCACGATGTTTGGTGAGAAGTTAAATGGTACAGATCCAGAAGATGTCATCAGAAATGCTTTTGCTTGCTTTGATGAAGAAGCAACTGGTGAGTGTTCTTTGTTTATGCCCGGCCTTATGCCAGACTATAGGAAACACTTTTTAGGAAATGAAAAGGATTAGTAAAATAAATTTTTAAAAACTGAATAAAGGGAAAAGTATCATATACAATGGGCAGTACGACTGAAAATGCCTAGGACACAGGTATGTAAGTCATAAAACTACACAGTTCGTGGTGTTCATCTTTGAATCTGGTTGTGAGCTTCCTGAAAGCCAAAGCGAGAATTGTCTGTTAAATAGTTAAACAATGAAAGCTACATCTTCAAGAGACTACAAATTGCACCAAAAAGTATATACTCATGTGCTACATAATGCTGTTTTGTTCAAGGACAGATAGCATGTACAGTGGTGGCCCCACAGGATTATAATGGAGCTGAAAAATTCCTGTCGCCATAGTGATGTCATAGCCGTGATAACATCATAATGCAACACATTACTCACCTGTCTGTGCTAACGCTGGTGTAAACAAACCCACTGCACTGTCAGTCGTATGAAAGTATAGCACATACAACATGTACAGTGCATAATACTGATAGTGAAAGACTGTGTTACTAGTTTGTGTATGTACGATCCTATACTTTTTTAATTTTAGAGTGTACTCTTTGTACTTATAAAAAAGTTTGAAGTTTGCTATTTAACAGTATGCCATGCTACGCCAGCAGCAGCCTCATACGTCTGGTGTTTACCAGTCTCTCGATCGCATCATTTTCTCTCGTGCTTCATTTAATCTTGTTGTTTTGTACAGTAACATGCTGTACAGGTTTGTAGCCTAGGAGCAATAGGCTATCCCAGATAGCCTAGATGTATAGGCTATACCATCTAGGTTGTGTAAGTCACTCTATGATGTTCGCACGACGAAATCACCTAATGACACATTTCTTAAAACAAAAGCGGCACCTGACTGTAGTTAACAAACTTGAACAATTAAAATATTAGGGTTTTCTCTTTGTTTTCTTATTTTAAAGTGTGTAAAACCTAGCTACTCACTTTTCTTACTCCTCTCATTTTCCCCTTTTCTTCTACATTAACCCTCTACTCAGCCACCCGCATCACTTCCTCAGATATACCTTGCACCCTCCTTCCTGTTTCCCCATCTCTACCTGTCAAAATGGCACCATCCTTCATGCACACTTGGTCTTGGCAGCACTGCCCTTTTTTCTGGGGAGCTGCTCTTTTTTTCATATCTCTGAATCACGAATTTCTTTTCTCCTCTAGAAAACACTTGCTTCAAATCAGTTTTGTAAGCATATAATCTATTAACTGAGCTTTTAAAATGATTTAATCAATATTATAAAGAACTCAAAAAGTAATAGGAAAACATAATGGTACAGTTACATATTGTCTTAGTTCACTAATTTATTTTGTGTAAATATGGATATTCTGAAATATTTTGTAATACTGACCTAGTTTAGAAACGAACCATTGAAATGCCAAGAAGTACTCATGACTCCCTCCTTTTTACTGCCTTGCAGGCACCATTCAGGAAGATTACCTGAGAGAGCTGCTGACAACAATGGGAGATCGGTTTACAGATGAGGAAGTGGATGAGCTGTACAGAGAAGCACCTATTGACAAAAAGGGAAACTTCAATTACATTGAGTTCACGCGCATCCTTAAACATGGAGCAAAAGACAAAGATGACTGAAAGAACTTTAGCTAAAACCTTCCAGCTACTTCGTCTTACTCTGTATTATTTCCCCAACACTTTCCCCACCCTCATAGACCTATTGCATGCAACTTAGTTTCACAGCTTTGCCTCCTTTTTTTGATGTATTTATTCTAGACCTTTCTGCCACTTAGCACTTGTATAATCAGACTATAAATGGGGATGAGGTTGTAAATTGTGTTGAAAAAGAGATTGCGAATAAAAATCAACAAATGTGAAAGCCCAGGAAAATATATTCGGTATTTCTGGTTTTGCTGGATTTTTACATTTTTATATAATAAAAATGCTATTTTGAAATCAAGATTATGCTGACTCAAATGGAATATAATGGAAAGTTCAACAAATAAGTGGTAGGTGGGGGTAGTCCGATTTTCAGATTTTCAACTTTATATAATTCAGATTTCATGGTTGAACTGATTTTTCCCATATACAGAACAATGTTCTTCAGAACTTTTAAGTACAAATTAACATGCAATAAAAACTAGTTAGTTTTTGTGGTTTTCATGATTCTAGTAAGATAAACTACTGAATTATAAATATAAAATATATCTCAGAAAAAGCTCAACATTTTATTGATCTAAGAGGCTAAGAAAATGAGGCAAAACTCTGTAGTTATTATTGAACATTTACGTGGATAAAACATTGCACATAGATGGTTTTAACTGAATCTTCCCAACCACCTCACAAGATAGATTTCTGTTTGCCTCGTATTTCAGGTGAGGGAGCTGAGCTCCAAGTAGTTGAGTAATTGATCAGTCACTGTTAGTGAGGGTTGGAATTCCATCCCAGGGCGCCTAACTCCAGAGCTTAGAGTACTGGAGCCACTGTTCTCTCAATGAAAAGCCCCTAATGCCTAAAAGGTCAAGACATTTCCATACATTCTAACATAATTTTGTAGTCATTGAATTTAAAATGTTTTTTGGAAATTGATTATTTGAACAGAATTTCAGAAAATTCTATCTAGATCAAAAATAGAAGACAAAAGATTATAAGCAATATAATGTTTGAAGGCATTTCATGTGATGTAGGTTGTAGGGAAGGACTGAAAAAGACGACTCCTGTGAGCTCGTTTAAAATTCTCAAGGCCAAGTAGTATTAGAAGTAGACAAAAAACTGAAAAAGGAAAAAAAACCATTAGAAAAAGTTTTCAATGTTATTTAACACCTATTCCCTCACTTAAAAATGTATTGGTTTTTTTGTCTGCTTAAAATTACATATTGTTTAATACTTGTGCTTTAGAGTTTGGTGTGGTAGGCCAATCCTGGTCAATTGTTGCTATCACTTAATTTTTCTAGGCTTTGTTTTCATCATCTTTAAAATGAGAGTAGTTCTACTCTAGTACAGTGTTTCGCAGTTCATAAGAGCTTTTACATTTATTATCTAACCCTCATGGCCCACAAGTTAAGTAGGGCAGGTAATATTCCTGCCTTTTTTTTTTTTTTTTTAATGAGACCTGAAGTTTAGAAAAGCCCAAGCACCTGTCCAAGGTCCCACAAGTACAAGAATCCACCTATGGCTCTCTTTGTACTTCCAAGCTTAAAAGTCACCATGCATCGTCAAAACCAGGTGGGGAATCACTGTATGTTTAAGGAAAAGGGAAAAGATACTGGGATAATCTTGATCATCATTAAACCAATATTTATTGCCTGTTATTTGCCAGACATGGTTTTAAGTATCGGGGATAATGGCAGGGGTGGGGGCAGAATCGACAAGGACACGCCCTCCTGGGGCTCACATTCTAATGAGAGATAAGAGACAAGCTCACTAAGTCATACCAAGTAAGCACTGTGAGGTGAACTGAGCAAATGGGACAGAGGGCCTCTGAGATCTGATGATAAGCTGAGATTTCAATGACAAGCAGGGCCCAGGTGATGAACTGTGTGGGGCTGTCCATGCAAAGGAGACCGCTCCTTTCAAGGTAGGTGTGCTAGTAGCATTAGAACACAAGGACACACACACATGGCATTTGCTGTGTGGTCTAAGTATGAAATCGGCTTTGGGCAGGGAAGAAACATGAGTTATGTTTTTAAAAACCTTGCTGCTGTGTATAGAATGGAGGGACGAGTAGAAGCAGGAAGCCTTCCAGTTAGGTGGCTGTTGCTATCGTGCAGGCAAGACAACGAGGGCAACTTGGACTCAGAAAACGGTAGGGGAGGTGGCTTTAAAATACCTATCCTTGTCTACCTATTTTGTCCACTCCAACCCTGCCTTGTTACCATCTCTGGCATCATTTTAACTGCATTTATTCTACTCTGCTTAATGTCAGATTTGAAAGATGGGGAGGGGACACGTTTTCAAGATTAAAAACAAAACTTAGTTTCTCCTTAGATGCTTTATGTTGACCGAACATACCCATCTGTTTCATCTACAGTTTCTACAAAGAGTTGTGGAATCCAGTACTGTAAGGCACCTAGGCTGGGACACCTCTCTGGTGTTCAATAAATACTGACGACGATGAAAATGCTTTATTTAACATTTCTCTACATTGTGATGAACTAAGTTGACAATTGATCCCTTGGCTATCGCAGTGGGAATGTGTGTGATCACATAGTTAAAACTGTACTGAATCTTTACTACGTACTAAGCGTGTTACACTACTGCTCTTTGAGGTACTGTGTTTCCCCGAAAATAAGACCTAGCCAGACAATCAGCTCTAATGTGTCTTTTGGAGCAAAAAATATAACACTTGGTATTATATTTATTATATTATATTTATATCATATCATATTGTATTATATTATACCAGGTCTTATAGTAAAATGTAACCCGGTCTCATATTAATTTTTGCTCCAAAAGACGCATTAGAGCTGATTGTCTGGCTAGGTCCTATTTTCAGGGAAACACGATAGGTAGTTTTATTATCCCTATTCTACAAATGATGCACTCAGGAGTAGAGAAGTAACTTTCTAAGGTTATGTAACTAGTAAGCCAGGTGGCCATAGTTTGAGTTTAGGTAGTCTAGCTCCAGCACTTGCCCTACCAGAAAAATGATTATTGGAAATAACAGCACTAGTTTCTCACCATTGTAGAATTTTAAAAAGCATTTGCTATTGCATTTGATCTTCAAAACTCCAGGAAGTGGATAAGGTAGGCTCTGGTATCCCATATCACAGGTGAGAATACTGAGTCAATACAGAAGTCACCCAACTTGTTCAAATTTATATACCTAGACAATGTCTGAGCCAGGACCAGCTTCTAAACTTTTTTAGTGAAACACAGTGTTTCTCATTAGATTTGTAATTTCCTAATTAAATGATACCTGTAGCCTGGCCAAAAAATTTTTCTCATTTATAAATTTATGTATAGTATATATCATATATGAAAGCCACTGATATTTGCAAAAATGAAATTATATTTATACATTTAATGAATTATCTTTTTTGGTAAAAATAATTGCACAACAATTAAAATGTAAATTCAGCAATATACATATATGAATAAATATTTGAATAATGAATTTTCTTGATTGTAAATTTGGGTGTTTTTTACATTTTAATGTTTTTGAAAACAGGATGTTTTACAATCGATGTATATATTTAATATTGTTTATCCTGAAAAATAATTGTACCAATGTTGCATCTCAAAATTGATATATCTTAAAGATAAGAAACATAGTCTGTGAAATAAAAACATACAAACTACTGAAAAATCTGGTTTGAGTAGGCTCTGCAACTGTCACCCAGGAAATAAGAATGAGGTTGTGAAAGTTTATTACATACTGAAATTTTGAGAAGAGGTTTCTTGGACAGAAAAATGGTGAGGATCACAAATTGCACACATCGCACCTACTTAATCTCTTAGGTGAATCTTTTGTAACAGCAGATGTTGTGTCATGTGCAATTTTAGAGACAATAACTAGAAGTGTCACTAGATGGCACTATTATTCTTAGAACTGTAGTAACCTATTCCTTAATGAACTTGAGAATGATAAAGCATGAATATGAATATGCAGAGAACACCACTCCCAGTAATGCTGTAACTTTGTCATTGATAAGGAAATCTATTCAGTGAAATTCACACTATTGCATGAACCCCAAAATGCAGGGAGCAATCTCTAGGGCTCCTTTTTACAATGCTGTATTCGTTTAGTCATTCAATCATTCATTCACTTGCACTTATAAATATTTATTGTCTGGAAAGTACAATGATCTCAGAGACACTGTTTATTTCACTGAAGTAATGACATTTGTTGAAAGTAAGATCATGGGCTTTGTTCTTGTCAGACTGACTCCTCTACTTACTGACTGGGTCATTTTGTGCAAGTCATTATTGTTATCACTGCTATTTTAGAGATAAGAAGACTATAGCAGACAGCCAGTGGATGTGTATAAAAATGCTCTGTAAAATGCTCTCTATATGAATATTATTACTCCCTCAAGAATGTTGAGAACTGTTTCTATTAGTAGTTCTATATAATATACTCTATTAAGTCACACAATCTGTGCTTATTAAGATCATCTCCAACACAAATGACCTTGAGACAGATTCTTAATGCAGCTGTTCCCTGCTTCCACCCATCTCTTGGAAATACTGTCAGATCAAAAATGAAGTAGGTAGATCTGAAGTGTTTTAGCAGAAGGATACTAGAAGTATGTCTAGGGATGTATATGAGTGGGTGTATTTAAGTATAAAAAATTGTTTCAATGTATCTTGACCGAAGCCAACCTAATTTTTCACCAGTCCTGCTTCTACTGCAGTTGATTTTGCTCCCAGCCCACAATACTTCTTTTCAGACACTCATTCTGAATGAACGTGATGACAATGCATATTTCCTTATGGACCTTGCTAACTAGCACAGCAAAAATAAATCTGAATACTTTATTCATTTTTTATAATAACCCGAGTATACATTGACAATGGTTCATTTAGAAGGTTGTATTCATTGTTCTTTTCTCAAGTTATCTTTTTATGTGTGATCTTGTTATTCAGTTCTTATTTATTGAAGTGGATGTTGTGTCTGAATATTGCAATTGATGGAAAGATTCTGATCCTACTCTTTAGAAGTGTTATACTGCCTAACACTTTGGGTGCTAGTTAATTCTCTCCCTTTACCAGAATCCTAAACAGAGCTGCGTAGTTTTGCTGGGCTGTGGCTGATGTCTTAACAGCTCACTGAAGAGGTTAAAGATGGTTTTTTAAAAATGCATTTCTGACAATGGTGCTTGTTTTCTCAGCATTACCACTTTTTGCTTTCAAACCAGCCAATTGCATAGCTAGGAACTCAACTAAACACATTTTAAAAAGCACGAAACTCATTTATTTAAAAATTACATTTGAAAATATTCAATATTCAAATAAGATTTCCTGCTTGTTTTAGAGACAAAGAAATTCAGTATATTATGCACATTAAGTACCTACCAGATTATAAACAGTTGAGAGGAATGTCCACTTGTTGAAAGGCATCTTCAGAGAGAAACTCCCACTTCTCAGATTAGAAGACTAAGGCCCTTAATCTCTCAAGTCTCTCTTGAGCTGTCACAGCCAGTTGTGGCAGAACTAGCCTCCTACTCCACACTCTTTCTAGCTTCTGCTCCTCACCCAGTTTATTAGGCAGTAGGATGGGCTCTCTCTACCCAACTCAAGAGCTTTTCCCTTTATTTTTAAATTGCCCTTGAGTTCAACACCCGTCCTCTCCCTTTTCCCCACACTGTGTTTTTAGAACTTTGGGGCCCAAACCTTGAATGTAATTACAAAGAGACAAGAATGCTTAAACAGAGAAGCAAATAGGGAACAATTCCTACATTCACGCGAATCAACAGCAATCTCAAAACAATCTAATGGCAAATTTTAATCAGTGGTTCTGAGAAACTTCCCAAGCAAAAAAGACATATCTGTCTCTCTCCCTACCCTCATTTCAGGTCTTAGTTCCCAGCTCTAAGAGAATAGGGGAGAGGATGGGTTTTCAGCACGCTCCTTGAACAATATCACATTCATATAATTTTTTTTTCAACCTTGTTTGTGAGTCTGACTATTTCTTTCTCTGTTAAAAGACAAAAAGTGTCTATAGCCCCAACCTCTTCACATAACATCAACCTAATTAGAGCAGGAACCTCCCTTTGTCTACAGGGCTTGCCATTGCAAAGTGGGCAATCCATGAAGAATAATTGGCTGACAAGAAGCAAATCCATCACATTCTCCTCAGGGAAGGGATGAAGGCAGACCCATTGCCAGTCTAAGATGATCACATGGAAAGATGTGCAAATCCATGCTGGCCCTTCAAGCTGGCAGGATTGGCGGAGAGCTGAGTGAATAATGTGAAATGGAAAATAAATGGATGCAATCAAATTATTACAAAGAGGAAACAGACAAGGTCATTTTAAAGAGATGAAAAATAAGCAGTTCTACCTCACAATCATAGGAATTGAAAATGTTAATATTCTTGCTTATCTTTTTGGGGATGTGGATATTCGTCTTTGTAGGCATGTGGTTATTGTTGTGACTTTTTTTACCACCTGTGTTCCAGATGTCTACTACCTTCCCCACTTTGCTACTTTGCTTGAATATTTCCAAACAGACCTCAATTTTGAAACTCTCCCGCAACACATTTTTCTTTTATTTGAAAAGATGTGTTTGATTTAGAAAATACAAAAACATTGCCCTACTTTCTTTGCATCTGGGCTAAATTGGAAGTAGGCAACAAAATGGGTTACCTCCTAACTAGTGATCAAGGACTAAGGGTTGTAGGGCTATGGGGAAGTGGGGAGCCAGGGCCAAGTGCATTTCCCCAACCTTTGTACTTCATTGTGTCAATGAAGCCAGGAATGACAAAAGGGTATGGAAATATGAGGCCTCAGTTTAAAATAGAAATCCATACTGT
The DNA here is from genome assembly GCF_964194185.1 of Rhinolophus hipposideros. Classification (NCBI taxonomy): domain Eukaryota; kingdom Metazoa; phylum Chordata; class Mammalia; order Chiroptera; family Rhinolophidae; genus Rhinolophus; species Rhinolophus hipposideros. Next base: position 45,765,802 of record NC_138063.1, read on the forward strand.
ATTGAGAAATCTATTTGTAGATAATGTGTGTGTTCTACACATGTGAGTACCCATGTGTATTCATGCAGACATACATACATCAAACATCCCTGGAAAGACATGCAAGAACCTGGTTGCTGCAGAGGTGGCAGTGTGGTAGCCATAGCCCAGGGGTGAAAGAAAGATTCAATTTCATTGTAAACACTTTCTTTTTAAAATGTTGGAATTTTCCTTGCATTCCCATTAAAAATTAAAACATTTGGTAATCACAACAAAAGAATATATTCTACAAGTCTGGGCAAATCTAAAAGTAGTTCCCTAAAGCCATTTCTGCCTTTGCATGAGAGGAAGAAAATCCTACTTGTCACCTGAGTTTGAAGGGAGATTAATGTGGCACGTATATACACTAGAGTTCTACTGCAGAGATATTTAAGTGCCAAAGACATGTTCCCATGTAAGCAAATGGTTCTTCAATACCATGAGCTTGGCAGCTCCTGTGGAAAAGACTGTTTGTGTCAGTTGAGCCTGCACACCACTTTCCTACCCCCGTTGCTGGGAGGCCCGTGTTCTTGGAAGGACCTGAAATGGGAATTGAGAAAACAAATAAATTAGAAGAAAATACTGAAGAAGCAGATTGTGGAAACCTTTTCTCCCCCTCCTCAAGCAGTCAGGGTAGATGGAACATCCCGATGCATAAAACCCTTTGGTTATGCCATCTTGATTCATTCCCTACTGCTATCACTAGATGGGCACTCAGCTAGTTTCCTGGGATATGCATCTAGGCCTTTCTCCAATTCCTCCCATATTCTCCGCAGGATTCCTTCTCCATCTTTGCACATGGCCCAGAACAAATAGACAGGTCAGAGGACAGAGTACAAATGGTATATCTCTCATATAGTTTACCTTCTCAGGTTGCTTATTTATTTACTCATTTAATGAATATACATGAAAAACCTGCTATAAGCCTAAAGCTGTGTTAGGCTCTGGAGATGCAAGACCTCAAGAAGTTCACAGTCTAGTGGGGAATATGATTGTTTTTTAAAAATATATGATTGTGAGAGTCTGACATGTGCTAACGTAACCTAAGCTCAGGGTAACTTAACCTAAGTTTGCTGGCTGGTGGCAGGTGAGTGGGTGTTGAGAAGACTGCAGGGCATGTCAGAAGCTGTTAATTGCCAGTGTGGATGAAACATAAAGTCTGAGACAGGATAGGAAGTATAAAGGGAAGATGAAGGGCTTTAAATACCAAGCTAAGGAGTCTGAAAGGGCCCTTAAGCAGGTGAATGACATGATTTGGTAAGATTTGTGTTTTACAAAGATAATTGAAGTCAGCGGAGACAAAGTAGTGAGGGTGGGAAATATTAGTGGTAGGAGACCAGTTAAGCGGCCCTTGTAGCATTTCAGCCAAGGAGGGGTGAGATGGTGAAGTGAGGCAGCAGTTGTAGGAAAAGAGAAGAATGGAGGTCAAACCAATAGTAGGGGTGACTATGATTTTCTTCCCCTGACAAAACAGGATCAGGATGTCATTGCAGGTCTACCTGAAAGGAGCTTAGGAGAAACGACAAGACAGCATATGTCAGATCAAGGCCTGGGTAAGTAGTCCAAAGCCAATCTAAATTTAACCAAGAGGAAGGAGGTAAGGGATAAGGCTAGGTGGGATGGAGAGTGAAGGGAGAAAGTGCAAGCAGATGCCACCGGAGCCTGATTTTTGTGGGACACTTGCAGCTGCTGGTGAGTGTTCCAGGAAGGCTAAAGAAACCAACATGGAACATATATATGGGGGTGGGGAGGAGTCCAGAATCATTCATTTTCTGGTTTGAGTACTTGGGTGGGTGGAGGTACAGTGGAGAGAGGTAGAGAGTTCAGAAAGTAAGATTTGGGGGAGAAGATGATGCGCTCAGTGTTGAGCTTCTTTGACTTTGAGGGGCTTGATGGCCACCTGATCCACACTGACTCCAGAAAGCAGCTAGATAATGCAAGAGGTGTGGTGGAAGCTAAGAAAAAGGAGTCTCAAGAAAGAAAAAGTGATAAAAATGTCTATTGCTTCAGCGAAATGAATAGGTGTCCATTTGATTTGACAATATGGAAGTAACTGGTGATCTTAGTGAGAATGTTTTTGGTAGTGTTGTTAGCTTGATACAAAAGTAATTGCAGTTTTTGCCATTATTTTTAACCTTTTAAACCGTAATTACTTTTGCACCAACCTAATAGCAGAAACCAGATTGCAATCCGTAAAGAAGTAAGGTAAGAAGATTGTCCTAGTAAGAAATGAACTTGCTGTAATGGTTACCTCCAAATAGGATGCCCAACTGTCCCTGTTTGGTCAGGACTGAGAGGTTTCCCAGTATGCTGGACTTTGGGTGCTAAAACTGGAAAAGGCATGGGCAAACCACAATAGGTTGGTCACCCTGCTTCTGAGCTCACTGCCAGGCAGGCTATTCTAGAGGTCACAAAATACAAATGCATAGGCTGAGATCAAATTAATATGCCTGAATCACAAGTTTATTGAATACATTTAAAACAGCAAGAAGCAAAGGGAAGGAGATGAAGTAGGTATCACACCAAGCATAGGGTACAGCTCGGGTGAAAGAGCCATTTCTCTCTCTCTCCTTGTTGATAGTGTGGTTCTAAGGTCCAGGACTGAAGGTAAGCAAGGGGAAGGACTCAGCTGACTGAAGGTTCCTAGAGCCAACACATGCTTGCTCTTTTAAAGAGGTGGAGGGGCAAGAAGCCTGGGCACAACTGAAACTTACCAATAACCTGCTGAGGAGCTATGGATTTATCTGTGTGTTTTGGACAGAGGTCAGTCACATGGGGTAAGAATAGCTGTCACTGGTTTAAGGATGACATCGCTGTCATTCTGGGTGATACATGATCTGTGCTTTATTCATGTTTTAGATTTACTTGGTCTTTCTATCCCTTCTTATCTATAAGTATCCTCTTGTTTGTTCCATTCTTTTCAATGTGTTTATCAAACATATGCTTTGTTTATGCTATTTATGCTTAATAGGTTTCTAACTTAACGCATTTGTTATCACTGTTTAACATGTTAATGAGTTTCACCTGTTGTTCTATTTTTTAGTTCCACTTGTTATTTATAGGAGAATTGAATATTCTCAAATAATATAGCAAATTCATACAACAGAAGTGACAACAGCACCAGTATACTTTTCATTCTCAAAACTTGGTTGTAATGGAAGATGAAAGAGTATTTGCTGGAGGGATTTATAGAATCATGAGAAAAAAATTTTTTTTTCAGTAAACTGAAGATATAGAGTCAGAATAGAAGATTTTTAAACCAGAGACATGAAGAAGTTAATTAATGGAGCATGATTCTTGGGAGAGTATAAAAGGATGAAATCCAGATCAGGTGGCGAATTGGATGGAGGTCCCATCTTCTTATACTAGAAGGGAAAAGGAATAATGTATGACAAAGAAAATATGTTTCCAGTGGTGGATGGGGTTTACCATATATGTCTCAGTTTTCTTTGTGAAGTAGCTTGACCCTTAAACAATTACTTCCAGGCACTGATTGATTGATTTACAAATGTTTGCTGTTACTTTTAGGTATGGTGGTTTTGTAATGTATCAGTTTGGCTATGCTGAACTACTTTTCCCAGAATTTCATTTCTTGTATGTTTCTGGTTATAGTGGGCCACAAGGGAGATGCTTGTGAGATATGATGGGAAGAGCAGCCATTTTGTAGCTCACACACATTTTTGCTGATCTGCTGACTCATCTCATTGGCATGAAGCAGAAGCTGGACCTGCTCTACCTTCCCCTGGATCCGCTCTCAGCTTCTCTGACTCCTAGAGGAGGTGTATATGGTTAGTTGCATGAGGAAGGGCTCTGGAACCACCAACACCAGAGGCAACATGAACTGACACAGGTTTCAGTCTGTCCCTCTGAGTTCTAGCTTGTGATGTGGTTCCAGCTTGTTCTTGATCTTCATCACTTTACATCCATCTTCCCTTCCTAATGGTCACCATCTGGACTCCAAGCTCCAGTGTCAGGTGAGAAGATTACAGTCTTACAGAGACTGCTTAACCAGTCCCAAAAATGAATAAGGCCAAATCCCTGTAATATAATCTCCTCAGACCACACTTATGTTTATGCTAATGATATGACTTAGGACAACGGCTGTTCGTATCAGAAAAGCCAGCCAGATGATTAGAAGGTTGAGGTGTTGAACCACAGGATATCAACCCTACCTCTGACCTCTGGGAAGGCCTGCAAATTGAATTTAATTATGTGGCCAACAATTCAGTCAATCATGCCTATATAATGAAATCTCAATAAAAATTTTGGAGATGGAAGCTTAGGTGAACTTTCTGGTTGGTAATCATATATTAATATGCCAGGAGCATGATGCATCCTGAGGACATGGAAGCTTTGTATTCGGGACCCTCCCAGACCTTGTTCTATGTGTCTCTTTGTTTGGCTGGTCCTGCGTTGTGTCCTATATAATAAAACTATAATCATAGGTATAGTATTTTCCTGAGTTCTGTAAATCATTCTAGCAAATTACTAAACCTGAGGGGTAGTGGAATCCCCTGAATGTGTAACCAGTTGGTCAGAAGCTGTGGTAACCTGGGGACCCTAGAGCTTGTGGTTGGTGTCTAATGTGAAGGGAGTCTTGTGATGGACTGTGCCCTTACACGGTGAAATTTGACCTACCTTCAGATACTTAGTATTAGGATTGCATTACAAAAAAAAAAAAAAAATGTATATATATATATATATATATATATATATATATATATATATATGTATATATATATAATAAACCCCCATGTGGACATCACCTAGCTTCAACAGTAATCAACTCATGGTCAATCTTGTTTCATCCATAACCCCCACCACTAGCTTACTTTGAAGCAAATTGCTGATACGATATCATTTCATCCGTAAGTATCAAAGTGATAGTTCTAAAAAATAAGCCCCCTCCATCTTTTTAATAGCTACAATATCATTAATTTATCTTTAGAAATTGACAGTAATTCCTTAATTACAGAATAATAATCAATCAGCATTCAAATTTCCCCTATTGTCTCAAAAATATTTTTATAGCTGGTTTGTACAAATCAGGATCCAAACAAGTCCCCATATTGCATCTTGTCAATGGATTGCTTAATCTATTTTAATCTGTATGTTTCCTTCTCCTTTTTCACTCTTGCATTTTATTTGTTGAAGATATTGAGTGTCTTATCCAGTAGAGGAATATTTTGGAAACTTAAAGTATTTACACCTCACCAGGGGATCTTGTTAAAAAGTAGATTCTGCTTTAGAAAGAAGATCTGGAGTGGGACCCAAGATTTTACATTTCCAACAAGCCTTGCCAGGTGAGGTTGGTGCTGCTAGTCCACGCAGACTAGCAAACTCCATAGCTTCCTACATTCAGAATTTTGATGATTACATCCCTGTGACGTCATTTCCATGTTTCTCTGTCCTCTTTCAACTGGTGGTTAGATCTTCTGGATTAAGTGTAAGCCCTTTGTGTGTAAAGCAACCTTCTCTTGTGTAACTTTTAATCCTCCTTCCAAAATATATATTTAAGCAATCTGAAAGTTTTTCACAGGTCTCTTTATAGTCCTCCCAACTCTTTTCTAGATTCCCTCCAATTTAAAATTTATACCCAATTTATACTAATTGCACTAAGTAAAAATACATTTTAGGGAAAGGGGGGAATATATTTGATAGTTGTGAAGTTGGAGGATATGCCAATATGACATGAAAGAAGACCTAGATTGGGCAGAGGACAAGAATAGAAGCAACTATAAGATTTACTTGAGTAAAAGGAAAGGCCCTTTCCTTTTGGGCCCCCCTACCAATATGTTCCTAATAGTCACAGAGGAATGAGGCAAGATGAGGGTTGGGTGATATCAGTGGGGGCAAAGCATGTGGAAAACAACTGCATACAATGATTCTCAAAAGCCAGTCCAAAATCCCAGAAGCATATGGAGGGGCTTGTGAAAAATAGTTTCCTGTTCTCACCCATCATATCAGAATTTCTGGAGAAAGAACCCTGGAATGTACTTGACAGGTACCCCCTGGAGATTGTGAGTTTAGAAATCACTGAACTACATGTGATGCCTTACACTTCCATAGCGCCTACGGTTTACAGTGTACTTTCATTCTTGGTAGTAGTCACTTGGTAGTCTGGATATACGTTATTTTATTTAATGGCTGAGACATTATAGCACAGTGGTTAAGCATTCCAACAAACTTAACCTCTGGGTGATGCGTATGGTGTTTACACTTTTACATATGGCAATATTCACATATTATTATGTGATTTTCACATGAAAATTATGTTGGATTTTCAGATGAACTAGATGACCATAGAGTTGCCAGGCTTTGAAGGAATTGGAACTTGGACAATAAACATGGAAATAAAATTTGTGAATGATTTACAAGTTTCAGTACTGTTTTCAGTCATGAAACCAAACTTCACCCAAAAAAGAAAACAGTGAAGACAGAGGGACATTTACACACAATTGCAACACTTTCTTGAGCCACCTTGATCCATGGGCTGTTGACCTTGCTATCTCCTTGGCCTGATTATCTCAAACAGCCCTAGTTTACAGCTGGCTTGGTTGTGAATATTATCTTTCTATGGGCTTTGGTCATTCAGAGGGCAAACACAGGCTTTCAAAGATTTAAGGGAACCACCTTCTTAAAATGTTTACATTATTTCCTCTTTATAGCCGTATATGCCAACTGCACACATGGCTTCCTACTCTGCAGATTAAATTCCAGCTCCTCTTCCCTGGGGTCCAACACTCATCACTTCCTTCTGATCCTACCTGTTGCTTCTTTTTTTTTGGTCATAACTGGCCCTCACTCAAATTCAGTCTGCTTTTGAGAGTGTGTTTATTGGCATTTCTAAGCATTCTGAGAATGCCTGTAATGTTTTCACTACATTAGAACATTTAGATTACAGGAGGAGTTGAATTGATGATGTTGATTTTTTCATTACAATTAATCTTTCAGTTAGCATGGCCAGTAACACCAATAAAGTTAAAAACCTGAACAAGTTTTATAAATGCTCTGAAGTACTGTTTTCCTCTTGAGACCAAATGACATTTTGTCAGAAATGGAATGCTAACTTTGTTCAATATTCTAAGCTAATAAAATTTAGGGACGTGACTGGTGCCACCTGTATATTGGAAAGTCATATAGTGCCTTCCATTGCCAATTTGAAATGCTTCCCGAATTATCCACTCCATCATATATCTCCTCATTGGGTCAAATGTCAAGAATAAGGGGAAAAACTCAAATTAGACTACTTAGGTTTGAATCTCAGAAGTTATTAGCTGTAGCATTTTGGACAAAACTGTAAACCTCTTTCAGCCTCATTTTTATCATTAGTAAAATGGAGATAATATTAGTACCCACTTTCAGAAGGATGTTGTAAGCACTGATTACTATAATCTATGCTAAGCACTTAACATAGTGTCTGGCTCATTTTAAGTCCTCAAGACACTTTAGTCATTAATATATATTTCTCCAAGTTTTGTTGATAAATATTCTGCTTTTTAGCACAGTATTATCTTTAATTATGAAGTCGTTTTTGGTAAAAATTTGTTGTCAAGAATATGATCACTGTGATAAGAAGACTAAACACATAATCAATACACTGAATTAACCTTTCCTGACTTTTGATATTATTTAGTTCAATATGTTCCTTATTTATGACTTACAGCCTTCTGAACACATGGACTAACATTATAGATTGGCCTTGCAATTGTTGTGAGACAAAAAACAGACTAAGTCATATTATCCTGATATAAGAATTGTCACATATTATCATCACAAAGGAATTTCTGTAGGTCTGCTAATTTTAATCTTCTGCTTAAAAAGAAAAGGCCAAAACAAGTATTTGTTTGATATAAAACAAATTTTTTGAGTCTATGTATCCCAAGTCATTTAGTGAGAAAATTTTCTCTAACTTTGTTTTAAAGTAATAAAATGCACATGATAAAAAATTCTGAATAAACAAGGATGTAAAAAGAAAATAACAAGTCTTCCTACCTGAGCCTTCTCTCCATTCCCCAGAGGGAAAAAAGACTGCAAATTATTTGTTTATTTTTCTAAAAGTTTTGTAATTCATATACATAGTATATATTCTGGAAACTCTATAGTTCATCTTTACCTCAGTGTTCTGCCAAGTTCTGCTATTTGGCATCATCTTTGGCCTGTGAAAGATTTAATAGTCAAATGCCACTTTACTGTCAATCCTGGCATTCTCAGTTTTGTGCATGATCAACTATCATCTGCAATTTACCACCTTCAAGCCAAATCTGGCTTTTCTTCTATTTTTGCAAGTAAAGTTTTATTGCAACCCAGCAGACCCATTTGTTTAGAGAATTGACTATGGCTGCTTTCACACGAGGTGGCAGGGTTGAGTAGTTTCAATAGAGACTGGCCTGAAAACCTTAAAATATTTCCTGTCTGGCCTTTTATAGAAAAGGTTTGCCATCTCTGATTGGTTATCACCATAGCTAATCAATATAAAAGCATCCGTGATCCAAACAAGGCAAGTCATTGATTGCTAATATTAGAACAGTCACTTATAAACATAGTAGAAATTCTGGATATAATTTGGACAGAAACATCTTTTCAAGTGTTTTATATTGAAATTCTTTCACTTAAAGTATAAGTTTATACTTATCATTGCAAAAGAAAAGTGTTGAAATAATTAATGTTGTAAAAGCTGTTAAATTTATGAACAAAAATAATTACTAAGAATTTTCAAATTTTTAAATAAGGCAGTAAATAGATCAACAGTTAATGCAAATATTAAGACAGTTGAATAACTTTAGGCAAGAATAAAGTCTTTTTTGAGTCCACAAATATTTATAGAAAATGAAGTATTACTTCAAAGGATAATGACAGAGAATAGAGCATATCAAAATTATATTGTCTTTAAAGTGGATAAAGAAACTATGGTAGTTGTACAATGAAGTAGTATTTGGCCATAAAAAAGTATGAAATCTTACTATTTGCAACAACATGGATGGATTTTGAGAATATTACGCTAAGTGAAATAAGTCAGACTGAAAAAGACAAATACCATATGATCTTATTTATGCGTGGAATCTAAAGAACAGGATAAATGATCAAACAAAACAGAAATAGACTCAGAGATACAGAAAAAAAACCTGTTGGTTGCTAGATGGGAGAAGGTGAAGGTATTAGAAAGTGCAAATTAGTAGACATAATATAGTCGTGGGGATATGAAATACAGTATGGGGAATATAATGAACAATATTGTAAAGATTGTATAAAGTGCCAGATGGGCACTGGACTTATCAAGGGGATTAATTCATAAACTGTGTAGATGCCTGACCAATGTGCTGTACACCTGAAGCTGAAGTAGATGTTGTATGTCAACTATAATTAAATATATATAATCAAATATAATTATACATATAAAATTATATATATATATTCATGGGAGGTAGAGTATAACATAAGGAAGATAGTCAATGGTATTGTAACAGTTATATAAGATGTCAGAGGGGTAGTAGTTTGAGAGAGGGGGGTATCACTTTGTGAGCGGTGTAAATGTCTAACTATTATGTTGCTTTGTACACCTGAATCTAATTTTTTATAAGTTGTGCTATATATCAGTTTATTTGCATTTAACAGGAGAAAAATGTTATAATAAAAAGGCTGTAATCTCCAATTTCCAAATACTTTTTTTCCTTTTAAAAAACATTATATTGTCTTTAGATTTGTTTGATGAAGTGGGTGGACCAAATACCCCTTAATAATTTTATTTGTTATTAATTCCAATTAGACCATGATTATTTCAAAAAAGATAATTCTATTTGGGAATTCCTCACATCTCCCAAAGATGAAGTAAGTGCAGAATATCAGCTTTGTTATTCACTTCAGATTTTTCAAAGAATGAAAACTGCAAAATCACATGTAACAATAACTATGATATATTTAGACATAATAAAGATTATATGGAAGTATGCAGAAAAGGAGATAAGTCAAACACATATTCTTTTTACCCTTCTTACTTTGAAAGAGGAGACTCCATGGATGAAATTTAAGGACATTATACTAAGTCAAATAAGCCAATCACAAAATACAAATACTGTAGGAATCTACTTGTATGAGGTACCTACAGTAGTCAAAATTATAGAGATAGAAAATAGAATGATAATTGCTAGAAGCTGCAGGGAAAGAGAAATGGGCAATTATTGTTTAATAGATATAGAATTTCAGTTTTGCAAGATGATAAAAGTTCTGGAGATGGATGGTGAAGATGGTTGCACAATATAAATGTACTTATTGCCAGTGACTGTACACTTAAAAATGGTTAAGACAGTAAATTTTATGTTATGTGTATTTTACCAAAATTTTTAAAAGAAGTTTCTATGAAAATACTGTTGTGGCTGCTTACTCTAGGGTCGTGGAAGAATTCATGAGTCAGGTAGAAATACAGAAGGAAGATTTATTAAAGTAAGAGGAAGATTGGCTGGGCAGAATCTGCTGGAAAGTACTGCATCAAACTCCTATGCCCAGTTGTTGTTTGTCTGAAGTTTTATATTTTCTAACCAGGATGTAAATTGCTTTGGCCTGTAGTGGAATTTTCTGTTGAGTTCAGCTTTGTCCTTTGGGACTGGGGAAGTAGTTAAACTGGTTATCGAAGAAACCTTTGCATATGTTATGTAGATTAAAATTAGAGTAAGGAGTGGATCCCATGTAGACGCAAAACATCTCCCAAATCACAGGGCCAGTAAATAGAAACATTGAAACTGGTCTGCATAGTAAATGTATAGGAAGCAGAATAAAGAAAAGAAAGCTTTCAAAAAGTCCCAAGCTTATCCGATGGACATGCGTCCTATTTGGGAGACCACCTCAGAGATAATGTGGATGCCTGATCATAGCATTGTACACGAGAAGCTAAACATTAATGAATGCCAACTATAATTTTATATATATATATAATGTGATGGCTGGGTGTGAGGTCGGAGGGATAATGGATGGGGGGAGGAGGGTTCACAGTGTGAGGGATACAAATGATGAACGTCTAAGTATTACCTTGTCTTGTACACCTGAAACTAAAAAAAAAAAAAGGTCCCAAGCTAAATTACACTTGTTAATTCAAATTATACAAGAGATCCGAATCTCCAAATAGAAGATTTAGTGCTACCATTACAAACCCCCTGTCTTAACAAATACTTTAAGAGAATTCTTTATGGCTTTGAGTCTATCAAACTCAAAAATTTAAGCAGAAGGTTATTGAAATTACCCCTGTTGATTGTCAACCATTTTCAATAATTGAACTAAGCAGATTCTGAAGAATTGATCAATCTATAAATCTTAGGTACAAAGTTCCTTCTGAAAAACTACTTCCTAAATTGTACTGTGCTAAAACCAAAAAGAAAAAGAAAAAAGATCTTATTAAATATGCCAGTTGAAGGAGAATGCCTAGTTACTTGTTGCAAATATGCAATACCATGACCACAGGAGCTGGTCTCTGACCCTGCAGTAGAATAACTGCTCCTGCACCATGATGGCAATCTCTAAAGATGTGACTAAATGTTTAACTAATATTTGAATTTTAAAAAAAATTTCAGACTTATTCTTTGAAATCAGAAGTTCATTCTATGATGGCATAATCTGTTTCAGTCTGAGTTTTAACTGAATATCGACTTTAACAGTCAGTCATTTGGAATTCAGCCAAACTGTGAAGTTGTTGTTGAAGCACGTATACAATTGTATGTATTTTTTAAATGTACATGAATGAGAACCAAAGTATACGTGCTATATTTAAGTTTTAATGAGTAATATATCTTGGATATCCTTCCATATTAGGCTTGTAGGTATTTATCCAAGAGAAATAAAAGCAATGTCCATATCAGACTTATATACCAATGTTCACAGCAGCTCCATATACAGTGTGATCAAAAAATACGACCAATGTTTAAATTTTTAAAAATTTAATACAGTAAAAGACACATTGCCATTAATCCCCCTCAAAATACTCCCCCTCACTTCAAACACACTTATCCCATCATTCTTGCCACTTTCTGAAGAGGTTCTGGAATTCCTCTTTAGCGAGTGTCGTTAGTTGCATTGTCCTGGCTGCCCTGACATTCTGAATCTTTTTGACTTTGGAGGAGAGCCAGAAGTCACACAGCGCTAGATCTGGTGCATAAGGTATGGATGAGGACACACTAATGTTTTTGTTTGACAGAAATTGTCATATACCAGAAGTGATGTGTGACACGGAACGTTGTCATGATGGAGGATGATTTAGGGCAAACTTTAAAACACACCTTTTCTCGACTGTAGCTCACGTCGAACTAATTGCACCAGACAAGTTGAAACTTGTCATACACTGTTACCAAGGTTCAATGCACCACTTCCCGTATTGACAGTCCCTGCCTTTCCATTGGATGGCACTCAGCAGCAGCATTCACCATATTTTGTGATCACAACGCAAAGGTGTCACACATTGTTTCTGGTACAACAATTTCTGTCAAATAAAAACATTACCGTGTGTCCTCATTCACCTTATTCATTAGATCTGGCACCATGCAACTTCTGGCTCTTCCCCAAAGTCAAAATGACCATGAAAGGTAAACATTTTGAATCGATTCAGGTCATCGAGGTCATGACAGCGCAACTAAAGACACACATGAAGGAATTACTTCTGTAATTTCAGAAGTCAAGCATGATTTGTATTCATCTTTTGTTATCGGTATATATTCAGTATTACTAGGGTTACCAGGCAGGAATTCTCACCCATTCTCAGGAATTTTTTTCGCTTTCCCATTCCCGAATCCCAAGAAAAGTTGGTCGGAAAATCGGGAAAATTGACTTCTTTAACCCAGGTGGTTGGTAGTCACTTTGTGGAAACAATTCATCGTGGAGAACAGAAAAGAGTTTATATCTCGGGATTTGGGAACGAGAAAGCGAAAAAATTCCTGAGAATGGGTGGGAATTCCGGCCTGGAAACCCTAAGTATTACATTTTAATACAGTGTTTTCTTAAAACATGTATACATTTTTTTGGCACCGTGTGTGTGTGTGTGTGTGTGTGTGTGTGAGTGTGTGTGTGTAATTTTTACAACTTTTCTATCCTCTTTAATTTTCCCCAGTTGTTTAGACTTCCCTCTGTTTAAACGGAGTCAGTGTCCATGAACTCTTCTATAACCACAGATTCTCTAATTTAGGGGTTCTCAAAATGGTGTGTCTCAGAATCACCTGGACAGCTGGCTTTTTAAAACATAGACTGATTCACTAGTTCTGGGGTCATGGCTCCAAGTTAGTGTTTCTAACAAGTTCCCAGGAGATGCTGCTGCTGCTGGCCTAGGGACCACATTTTGAGAACCACTGCTCTATCGATTCTTCTGTATTTTGATTCATTTCTGGGTTAGCTTTATTTAATCATAAAAGAGGTGTTTTTTTAATTTTTTTTTTGATCAAGCGCTTATGACTTTTTAATTCCTTGGGTTCTTATATGTGCAAAGTATTTATCTGTTGCCTTTATACTTAAAGACAACATGATTCAGTCTGTCGTTCTTGAGTGAAACTCTTCACTTTCAGAATTTTGTAGGCTTCTACTGATACGGAAAAACGACTTTTGTAAGTGAGTTCTTCTCTTTCTTCTTCTTCTTCTTCTTCTTCTTCTTCTTCTTCTTCTTCTTCTTCTTCTTCTTCTTCTACTTCTTCTTCATCTCCTCCTCTTCCTCCTCCTCCTCCTCCTTCCTCTTCTTCTTCTTCTATTTGGTCTGGAAGCTTGAAGAATTCTTTGTTTTAAAATTTAGTAACTTGGGCTGGCCTGGTGGCTCAGGTGGTTGAAGCACCATGCTCCTAACACCGAGGTTGCCAGTTCAATTCCCATGTAGGCCAGTGAGCTGTGTCCTCCACAGTTAAGATTGTGAACAATGGTTCTCCCTGGAGCTGGGCTGCTGTGAGCAGCCGGAGGTTGGCGTAAGCTGTCATGAGCTGCTGTGGCTGCTGAGCGCTGCCGTGGGCTACTGTGAGCGGCCAACCGATGACTGCCTCAGCCTGGGAGGTGGGGGGTGGGGGGGAGTGCAAGGCTCATAATACCTGCATGGGCCAAGGAGTTGTGTCCTACACAGCTAGACTGAGAAACAATGGTTTGAACCAAAGTGGGGGGGGGGAGGCAGAAGAAAGGGGGGAAAATTTAGTAACTTAACTAGGATACGGTTTAGTGTTGATCATTCTTAATCAATTGGTGCTGGAAAACAGTACCCTTTCAATATGCAAGTGTATTTCTTTCATTGTTTCAAATTTTTTTCTTCTATTACATCTTTGAACATAATTTCTATTCCATTTATTGTGGTTTCTGATTCTGGATACCAACCATCCTGATGTCAAACTATTATTGTATACTCTATATCTAATTTGTTTCCTAAAATTGTTAAAATATCTTTGTCTTTTTCCATTGTATTTTTTGTGATTATTGCAGGCTATTCCTTTATTTGATAATTTAGTTTTCAGCCGTCTGTTCCACTCTGCTCTTTCTAATAGTGCTTTTTTTTTTCATTGGAGAAGGGAAACAGGACTTTATTGGGGAACAGTGTGCACTTCCAGGACTCTTTCCAAGTCAAGCTGTTGGCCCTTCAATCCCAGTTGTGGAGGGCACAGCTCAGGTCCAGGTCCAGCCGCCGTTGTTAGTTGCAGGGGGCGCAGCTCACCATCCCTTGCAGAAGTCGAGGAGTCAAACCGGCAACTTGGTGGTTGAGAGCCCACTGGCCCATGTGGGAATGGAACTGGCAGCCTTCGGAGTTAGGAGCACGGAGCTTCAACCACCTGAGCCACCAGGCTGGCCTCTAATAGTGCATTTTTTAATAATGCATTATGGTGTTTATTTATTTATTTTTTTGCTTAGCATTGTGTATTAGAGCTCTCCAGAGAGAAAGAACCAATAGATATCAGTCTATCTGCTATCTATCTATCTATCTATCTATCTATCTATCTATCTATCTATCATCTATCTATCTATCATTTACCTATCTGTCATCTGTCTATCATCTACCATATCTAAATCTATATCTAGAGAGATAAATTTATTGAAGGAATTAGCTCATGCAATTATAAAGGCTGAGAAATCCCAAAATCTGCAGCCTGCATGTTGGAGACCTAGGAGATCCTATATGTAGTACCAGTCCAAGTACTTGAGAATTCGGAAGGCCGAAGGCATAAGTTTCAGTTTGAAAACTGTCAGGCTTGTAACCCAAGAAAAGCTAATGTTTTAGTTTGAGTCCAAAGGCCAGAAAAGAGCAATGTCTCTTTTCAGTCAAGCAGGCGGAGTACCCACTTACTCAGCCTTTTTGTTCTATTCAACTGATTGGATAAGGCCCACCCACACTGGGGAGGGCAATCTACTTTACTCAGTCTACCGATTCAAATGTTAACCTCATTCACAAACACCTCACAGACACATCCAGAATAATGTTTGACAAAACATTGTGGGCGTCTTGTAGCCCAGTCATTTTCACAAATAAAATTTACCATCACACATTACTATCTTAGCCTTCTGTTGCCTTAGCTCACCTTTGATTTCTTGTTTCATTGAATTTATATACTTTTTAATTTTTTTCATAGAATAAAAGCCTTTTTTGTAGGAATTTTTCTTTAGATTTCTATGATACATTTCTTTCCAGATATATTTTTAATTTTTTGTTCCTTTTCTTTTTCTGTCATAGTGTTTTTGCATTGTTTTCATGCAATGCTCCTCTCCATCTTACTATTTATTATGTGGGACTCTATCCAGATTTTCTATTTTCACACTATGTTGCGTATGAATTCTTATTTACTATCTTTTTCTTATTTACTATCTTTTGATGTGGGACTTGTTTGTCTTCCTCTTAGAAATTCAGTTGAGGAGAGACTTTTGTGTTTCCTCTTCTCTCCATTGCCTGAGGACAAGTTGAAGAAAGCATCTATTAGTTAAAATTAGGCTTGACTATAGAGAGAAAGCTCAAAGTAACTGGGCTTAAATCAGAAAGAAGTTTGTTTCTCTCTCACTTAAAAACCTACACTGGCCATCACTGTTGATATGATGCTCCTCTGTAGTGTTAGAGTTTCACCATGTGGTCCCAAGTGGTCACTCTAGGTCCAGCCATCATATCTGCTTGATAATCAGAAAGAAAGAGGAAATGAGAATGCTCACTCTATTTAACTACCCTTCCACAAGTTGTACACATAACTTATATCCCATTGCCCAGAACTTAAACCCTACGTTGTTGCACTAAGCTACAAGGATGGCTTGGAAATATTTTTTTCTGGGTAGCCTTGTGCCCGGTAAAAATGTAGGATTTTTTTTTTTTTTTTAACGCAAGAACAGGGGAATTACAGACAGTGAGTGTATGCAAGGAAGAGGGGATGGTGAGAAAGAGGAGAATCTTCACATGGGGCCCTGGGCTCTCATGATTGGTAGACCTAGCCATTGCTCTTTTACTATCCTTGGGTTAAAACTCCTGTACCAAAATTCATTACACTTTATTGGCAGAGTATATTTACTTTTAGATTCTAGCTGCTCTCCAGTTAAGAGTTGAACCATGAAACCTTTGTTTCTGGTCAAGGAAAAATGTAGGCATTTACTTCCTCCTCTTTACCTCTGTTTTACCTGCCAATGCCTCTCCCTGGCAGCCTTGCCACTCCCCTACTGATGGAGGAACAAAAAGATAAATGAAGCATGTGGATTTTGATAATCTGTAATCAGGAAGGAGGGTCTTCAAATATAACTTCCTGTGAATTTCTTCTTTTTTGTTCACTTCAGTTAACTTTAGAGGAGATTCTGTGATTTAGATTCACAAGTTTCTCATCTTACCTGAAATCCTCTTCAAGCACCCCTAGATAGAGACAAAATATGTAATTGTATGTTGAGTGAATAAATTTATCAGAGTAAGAAAACCTATCTCTTTAATGGCTCTTATGTCCCACTAATGGAAGCTCTGGTAATTCAGGCTGATGTGCAATGGCTCTTACTTGTCCAAAGATATATAATTATATCTTTCTTAGGAAGCTAACTATTAGATCATTTATAAAATTGAAATTTTACCTAGAAGTAATAATACTCTCCTCTCCTCTACTATTAGTCTTTTTCCATCTCCTAACTTTGTTGGTTATAGTAACCTGAAAGTATTTTTACTTGATAAATGAAGATATCTTATGACATTTTAAAATAGACCTTCAGGGAAGCTTCAAAAAAGATCTTACTGATAGATTTTATTGCACGATATTCATCTTTTGTATTTTCCTTCTTAGACAGCTGTCTCCTAAAACATCAGACTGGCCTGTAGTGAGTCTGGCTCAGTTGAAAGCCTGATTAGAGTGAATAATAATGATAAATATCACAGTTATTACTTACAAATATTGAGCCCTAACCAATAATATTCTTGCTTAAGCACAGCTTAGTGCTACACAGAAGTAGAAATATTTATTTAAAATTAGACTCTTCAACTTTAATGTGAAAATTTTTTTCTTTTGTCCTCCTCATTTTATGTTGTAAACATTCCCCCTTCTCCCAAATTATAATACTGGCCTCGTTGTCTGGAGAGCTGTCACATACTGCTCACTCACTTTCTTGCCCATGTTCCAGAGAGGAAGACAAAATTGCAGCTTCCCTGTTTTGTACCTCTGTTTCTATTCTCTCCACTACCACTTTGAGTTACTCAGATGCCCTAATATTGTTGGTGACCGTAGCAGTTTGATTTGTCATTGACATTATTCAGTAACTTTGCTTTTGGGGACAAAGGGAATTCACTTTATAGCCACCTTTTGGATGTGTAGAGATAAGTAAAGATTTTTCCTTTCTTTTTTTTCTTTTTCCAGAAAAATGTACATTCCAGGGTATTGGTGATTCTGTTTTTCATTTAAATGTCTGTCAAAGTCATGAGAGACCGAGTTGTAGTCTTTGTTTTGTCCCTAGCTCAGAAACCCCAATTTATAGAAAATTGGATAAAATTAGAAATCTATCAAGAAAAGCAGTGATTAATTTAACACAACCCCTGAGATAGACAAACCTTGATCTGTGGAGATATCACACTTCTGGGAGAGCAGAAACTAGAAGGGAACTCATGTTAGCTTCTCACTTCCTAATTTTTGTTTCTAGAGCAAAAGTTTATTTTGTGTCAACCTAACATGCTACATTTAATCACAAGCATTCTGGTTTTCTTTTACCACCTCTAGATAGTTTGTACTTCTTAAACACATGAAAAAAATATTTATAAAGATTAGTTTAAAGGATGTGGTGCAGTGAGGAAATCAGATTTTAAATACAGTAAGTCCTCACTTAATTTTGTTTATAGGTTCTTAGAAACTGCAACCTTAACCAAAACGATGTATAACAAAACCAATTTTACCAATTGATTTAAACAATAGTTAAGTTTCTATGGCATAGTTCTGTTCACAAAAACATCACAAAACTTCAAAATAAAGACTCAAAGCCCTTCTAATATTAAACACTGAACTAAATGGGAGTTGTAGATACACTGAAAAACGATTAAGAAAAACAAGTAAGACAACCAAGATAGTGCAATAGGTAAATGCTATGTTTACCTTCTCACAAACACATCAAAAATTACAATTAATCTACAAAACAGCCTGTCATTCAGGGTATCATGAGGGGTCTCAGCTCCTGCTCCCCACTTAAGAATGCAGGATATAGTGAGGCCAAAAAGAAACACTCACAGAGCCATAGAAAGGGGAGTCATACCATTATATTCTCGATGATGGCTGTGTGAGACACATGAAGTAGGATCCACACGATCCACAAGCTAAGGAACTAACTAAGGAACCAACGCAGTCACGGCAGTTATATCAGTGGCCAATTGGCCAACCGGTTACAGCCGACAGTCAACCAGTAACAGCCAACGACCATCCATCACAGTTGATGGTCATTTACTACACGAGCCAGCACCTTTCCACATGAGGTCAAGAGCCTTGGAAACTGCACTCCTGGCTTTGTCCCCACACTCCACCCCTACAGGGTCTTGCCTCACAATCTATGTGACAAGCGTCTTCTGCAAGGGGCACTGTGCTATATTAACCTATAGGCACCTATGGGCAGAAAGAAATAGCAGTCTTAGGAACCAACAATGGCAAATCCCTTCCATCTGGGAGGATACATGCTAGCTTTTTGTCCTGGGAAAGGAGTTGAAAAGTCCACTGCTGCCCGTCCCAAGTAAAAACAAACTGCTCTTGACACTCGGGTGCAATGTCAATGGAGTAAAAAGCATTGGCAAGTCCACTACATAGTGATATGTCCCCAGGCTGACAGTCAGGAGATCCGTCAAATCGTGTACTGAACGCACTGCGGCGTGCAAAGGTGGTGTCACCTTATTTAATTCCCTATAACCCACAGTCATTCGCCAGGTCCCATCTGGCTTTTTGACAGGCCATACTGGGGAGTTAAAGAGACTGTGTGTTGGCCTCACAATATGTGCCTTCTCCAATTCCAATATTGTACAACCAATCTCCTCCTGTCCTCCTGGCAGGTGGTACTGTCGCACTGTAACCATGCGCTGGGGCTGTGGCAACAATTGAGGAGGGTGGTGAGCATGCCTGTGTGTCATTGCTTTCACCACCCAGATCTGGAGACGGAATAGGACTGCTGGATCATATTTGGTTCTTTATTTTTAATTTTCTGAGGAAACTCCATACTATTTTTCATAATGGCTGTACCAGATTACATTCCCATCATCAGTGAACAAGGGTTTCCTTTTCTCCAGATCCTTGCCCACGCTTATCTTTTGTCTTTTTAATAATAGCCATTCTCACAGGTGTGAGGTGATTTCTCATTGTGGTTTTGATTTGCATTTCCCTGATGATTAGTGATGTTGAGCATTTTTTCATATACCTGTTGGCCATGTGTATGTCTTCTTTTGAAAAATATCTTTTTAGATCATCTGACCATTTTAAAATCAGATTATTTGTTGCTTTAGAATTGTTTGAGTTACTTGTGTATTTTGGATATCAATCCCTTATGAGATGTATGGTTTGCAAATATTTTCTCCCACTCTGATGCTCTCTCTTGATTCTGTTGATTGTTTTTTGTGTAGAAGTTTTTAGTTTGATGCAATTCCAGTTGTCTATTTTTGCTTTTGTTACCTGTGCTTTTGGGGTCACATCCAAAAAATCATTGCCCAGATCAAAATCAAGAAGCTTTTAATTTCATCCTCATAACAGCCATATTTGCTAGATATTAACAACATCTCATCTTAGAGTTAATTAAGATATGTAACAGTATTTTCCTGAACTCTCTAAAGAATTTGAATTTGCTTGATTGCTGCATTCTTTCTCATTCTTAGGATTTCATAACACTTGTGGAGTATTAAAATGATACCTTTTGAATTCTATGTTTGTCTATTGGTTTACACCTTGCAAGGTAATATGTCTGACATGCTTTATGCTAGACAAGTTGCCTAGAAATTAGGAGGTTTGGCTCTCAAATCTATAGGGCAGTCTTCCTTTAGAAGACTCATAAATACTCTCATGTGTACATGTAAATGAACTTTATCTTTTTTTCTATTAATCTGTCTATTGTCAAGTATTTCTCAGGCCCATAACCATTTGAACTTAACTGGTTCGAAACTTTCAAACCAGTTTAAGTTTGAAACTTTCACTGGTGGTAAACGTTTTCTTTCCAACAGTTTTGGTGAAGAGGATGGGATGGTTGGGACTTCTTGTTTGCTCCAAAGATAGTAGCTGAGATCCCAGGACCTCTGACCAAGCCAGCAAAGACCAATGTTTTACTAGTCAAAGTCCCATATCTCTATTCAGAGTCCAGTTGAGTGAGAGTGGTAAGAGACTCTCCTTGTCTTTTCTGAAAGGGATTTTCTGAACTTTAAATTTATAGGAGAAAACCTTTAGGTTAGAACTAGATCTTTGGCTATTGTGACTATTGTTATAGCTAGCCATTGTGTCCTGTCAGTCTGTCTATGACTTTTGTGGTGTTGTTTTTTGTCATGAGGAGAATCATAGGGTAGAACACAGGCATAGGTACTATAAGTCTTGTTGTTTGAGCTGGCCTCACAGACCACTTAGTTTACAGTTTTCATCAGAGTGGCGTCTGCTTAGACAAGCTTTGCTCTGAGTCACTGATAAAACTGGATGAGGTTCTCCTTCCAACTCGATGTTATGTCCTGTGAGTTTGGCTTGGATCCAGAGAGAGTTCTCTCTGGTTTTCTGTCTGCTGGGTGGCATGGATTTTTTAAGGCTGTGCTCAGAGATTGCCAACCATCAGGTTGGGCAGTGAGACATGAAGTACACAAGCAACACTTTCAGGAGGTACATCTAAATCTAAATCCTACAACATCTCAGCCTATAAGGACCCTTGTTGTCTTTTTCCTCATTGCTTTTGTAGTACAGAGAATTCCCATCTCAGTATGATGGATGAGTGGGTCTATGATTGGAAGTATCTCATCTTTGTAGGAGATAAGAGACACAAATACCTAAATGCCTTTCTTACTGCTTGTGGCAATGAGGGTCCCTGCTTTCTTTCTCCTTAGCTATCTTTGGATATGGGCACTGCATCTTCTGTGCCCTGTTTAGGGACACTTCTTTTGTCCATGTTTAAGCTATAAAAAAGCTAATTGGTTTAAGTGACAATTGGAATGAGTATAATTTCTGAAGTTGAGTTAGAGTCCCAGGCTTCTTTGTTTGAAATGTACTTCTTGGGCTGGAAGTTCTTCCAGACTTCTTTTTTTAAAGACCTCTCTTTTCTCTTTACTTGTGTCTCATGGAAAATCCTCTGTCAATTGAAACCCTCCTGCTTCTTCAAATCCGGCTGACTTCATGCTCTGCCACTACACTGCTATTTTCTTCCTTCCATATTGGTATGATTTACTAGGGATAATTTGGAACTTCAATGGCCCCTTTGAGAAATGAAGATCTCCCCAAATTGGCTCTGTGAGTTTTCCCTCTTTAATATCTCTGCCTCCCTTCCTCCTTTTACCACCTTCAACCTTCCTTTCAGCTCTTTAATGTCTTCCTTCAAACTCTTATTCCTCCATTCCTCTGCTCACCACTGCCAGACCTTTCCCTTCCTACTCCAGTCCCTCATCTCCCTACAGTCACTTAAGAAGAGGGGATCAAGAACCCCCAAAATCAGTGATGTGAAGCTAAAAATGCTAATTGGAAACAGACTGGATATTTTATCTACTTACGTGAGCTTCAGAAATATCCAGATGGTTGCTTGATGTATTTTCCATCCCTTGCTTAAAGTTTAGTCCACAGCCTCCATAAGATTACATATCAGGGCAAAAGAAATCTTAAAATTCTCCCACATAAATATTTGTGGGAAGTTTTAATTCTCATATTGACCAGGTAACTCAACTTGTTCCATCTGCCAGAAACATATTTGGGTAAAGATATAAAGTAGAGCAAAGACAAGAACCAACTCTTATGTAAACTAATAGATTTTGTATTACTATATTTATGCCTGACTCATGGCTAAAATTTTAAAATGAAAACCAAAGGATCTCTATTTGCATCCGTCTGCATGTCTATATATGTATTATGTTATATATAGGTGATCTTTCCTTACCTGTGTTTGGTATTGCCAAATTCATTTATAAAACGCCTTATAGGCAACTCTAGGTTGACTTGTAGCTGCCCTTTCTCCAAAGCTCTGCAAGCGGTAGCTGGATGACTTGATATAAATTTCACAAGACTCATTGTCACAACAGTTTGGACTGTGTCTTCTATGTTCTGTTGTGGGAAATAATTATGACTAAGACTCTAATGTCTGTACCATCACCAAAACAAATCCAAACTGTAAACCAGGAAGTCTGTTGGATTGTCACTGCCACCCTCACTCCACCATCTATCTAAATATACTTTGAGCACAAGATCTAGAAATCTTCTTCACTGGCTGCACTCTGAACTAAAAACCTGGGTTTATAGTCTGCTCCAACAATTAACTTTTAGTTTTCTTTCTGTTTCCATAGAAAGAATGTTAAATGCTCAGGACTGATTCAACAGAATGTGTGTTACATATGAGGCAGTGTGTTTCCATTTGTTCTCTTCTTTGTATTCATATAATCTATGTTCTTCTTTCCCTTTGTATATCTCTTCACGAATTCTCACCAGAGTCTTCTCTCCATGGCAATCAACCCAGCTCCTTGTTCATGAAACAAGATGGGACTGTATCATCTCCCACCCCAACTTAACCTGCCTCTTTTCACCTCTGTTTTGATTCAACCCTTTGGCTCTTTGACAGTTTCTCAAACCTGCCAAACATGTTCCTGCCTCAGGGTGTTTGCACTAGCTATTTCCTTTGCCTGGAACTCTCTTCTTTTAAATCTCTGCAGGACTCAATTCCTGACATTCTCCAGATCTTTGTTCAGATGCCCAAATGTCACTGTACTAAAAAAAAAAAAAAAAAAGAAAGGAAAGAAAAGAAAAAAAGCTTTCCTGATAAACATAAAGTAGTCACACTTATATAAAATAGTCACCATGGCAAGTTGGATCTCTGGAAGCAGACACTGAGACAGAGTTTGAAGTGTAGGATGTTTATTAGGGGTCAGCTCTTATGAAAGGAAGATCTGGGAGAAGCAGGATTGGGCAGAGGGAGAAGTTGAATTGTGATTCAGGCCTGAAAAAACTTTGGCCAACTTGGCAGGGAACTCTAGAGCATATCAGAATTGTCCTGCATTGGGTCGAAATGGTCAGACCTCTGTACCCCTGCTATGCTCAGCCATTGGATATGGGTTGTCCTGGGAAGGGCATGACCTTGGCCAAAACAGCAGTCTGCAGCTGAGACTGACTCTGGTGGAGATGACAGCCAGAGTCTGCAGCTGACCACTCCCCATAGCTGGGCAGCAAGCTCTCCCTTGAAGGGAGATCTGAGGGGGACACATTTGTGTCTGCCACCCACCCCCACACCTGCATTATAAAGAAGCTTCATGACAGCAGGGACTCATTCTCTAATAATCGCTGATGTATCACCCACACTTACAACACTGCCTCTACATAATAGAGTTCAATAAATGTTGAATGAATAAATGAATGAATGAAATCAGTTACTAGATTGAAGACTATTAATAGTATGCATGAAATGGTGCTTTAAAATTTGTATTCCAATGAATAATAGAGCTCCTTCAACCATTCATCATGAAAATGTTTTAATTAGTCTTCCCCAGGCCTGTTATGTTATGGAACCATAAAATAACAGAATAGTGATGCATCTAACAACTTGGAAAAGAAGTGTTCTCTGTGTTCTTTTCAGTCAGATTTTCTGTTAGACAGTGTCTTAGTCAGCTTGAGATGCCATAACAAAATATCTTAGACTAGGTATCTTAAACAACAAAACATTATTTCTATAATTTTGGAGGCCGGACGTCCAAGATTAGGGTGGTAGCTTATTCGGTTTCTGGTGAGAGCTCTTCATGGCTTGCAGATGGTCATCTTCTTTACGTGTTCTCACATGGCCTTTCCTCAGTGCATGTGGCATGTGTGAGAGATAGAGATAGAGAGAAAGAGGGAAATCTCTTTTTCTTCTTATAAAGCCACTCATTCCATCATGAGGGCCCCACCCTCATGATCTCATCTAACTCTAATTACCTGCCAAAGGCCCCACCTCCAAATACTATTGCATTAGGGGGTAGGGCTTCAACATATGAATTTGCGGGGGACACAAGCCTTTAGTCCATAACAGGCAGGCTGCATGGCGGAGTGACAGAGCACTGGACAGGAGCAGCTGAAGGCCCAGGTGTTAGTGCCAGATCTGTTATTGAATGACTTTGACCTTGAACAAATCACAGCTTTCTTGGGCCATGGTTTCTTCACCTGAAAATAGGGCAGTTGAAAAAGGTATTTTCCAAGAGCCCTCCCAGCTACTACATTTTGCAGTTTTCTTCATTCAGGCCCTTGAACTGTATACTTATATGATATTTTGCCTGTTTATCTTTAGATATCTTACTAGAGAATAAAAAAAAAACCACAGGACTATTTGGAGAATGTGGGTAGGTAACATGTACCATGAGAAGTTGAAAAACAAAAGAAAACTGGACAGGTGGTGGCTGAAAGCAGCTCTCTGTGCAAAGAATCCATCTAAGAGATGACGTGTCAGTTCCAAGAGAGCATTCCGATTCCAAGGTCAGGCATGGTCCCAGGTCAGTGGAACTAGACAAGCCCATCTAAAGATGCATCTGTATGAAGAGTGATTATATCATCAGAGGTGTTGAGACTAGAAAAAGGGGAGATCAAATGGGTATTGTTACCTATTTGTTGCCTACCTTTTATCTCTCCCAGAATCCTTTTCTCCACTGTAATGTCCATGTGAAGAATTGCTGGTACAGAGTAGGCACCCAATAAATATTTGCTAAATAAATAAAAGATGTCAGGATCTCAATAGAAGCAACATTTATACATTTTTTGGGAACAAAATCACTGTAAGAACTACATTATTTTTTTCATATAGGACCCAGTTTCTTTCTTTCCCCTTCCTCCTTTCCTTCCTTCTTTCCTTCCTTCCTTCCTTTTTTCCTCCCTTCCTTTCTTCCTTCCCTTCTTCCTTCCTTCCTTCCTTCCTTCCTTCCTTCCTTCCTTCCTTCCTTCCTTCCTTCCTTCCTTCCTTCCTTCCTTCCTTCCTATCTATCATCATTTATCTCGCTGTCTTCTAAAACAAAAGTTACATACATGAAACAAATCTTACTCTTGCTAGATACAATGTGTTCTGGCATTTTTATCTTCTATTTCCTTTAAAAGTACCATTCTGACTCTGACCTACCATACTCATTTAGCAGCCTCACACAAAGGGAGGAAGGAAGGGAAGGGGACTCCACTTGTAGGTGTGATGGGGTCACCCTGAGCTGGAAATGGATGTCCCACACTGGTAGAGTTCAGTGACACTAGTTACTTCCTACCCTCCTCCATGCTGCTTCCCTACTCTGCAGGGAGGTCTAGTACTTTAATGAGGTTTCTTCATGGATTTACCTTCAGGGAATGAATGTGCCAATCAGCAAACATGAGTATCTGCCTTCCCTGTGTTTCTATCAATTAATTGATATTCTAGTTTAATAAATCAATTGATACTATTTAATACTCTATTTTATACACCTGTCTCTTGTGAATTTGATTAGAGTTAGAATATGAGAAACTGTTCACCTCTGGGTCCCTTCACAACATCATAATTCTACAAAGAATGGATCCCAGACTTGACAGATGTAGGACCATTCTGTGATGTTGTAAGGGGAACTCCTTTGGGGAGCATCTAATTCTTACAGCAGTTTGTAAAGACGACAAAGATCTTTCGGGATGCTGGCAATGACTTTATTGTGAAATCCTTTGTCAACCTGTCTTTGTCTACCCAAATCAGAGTGTTTTATAGAGATGATAGGATTAAAGTTTGTTCTACAAAATTTACTTATAGTACTTGTCCTTTGAGGGTAACAATTACAGAATCATTTTCAGCTAATTCATACCTAGCACACAAAAGCATCGTGTAAATGCAACCTCCAGGGCAAGTTAAACCTAAACAATATACTCCTATACACATATGCTTATTCAATCATGTATTGCTTTTAAATAGAGCTTTATGGTTTCCAAAGGTGTGCAACGCTCACTTGGTCCTTGAGGAAGTTAGGAAGGTTGGTATTAATCCACCTAAAATCACCTACTCAATAAGTGAAAGAATGAGGCTTTAAATTCCAACCTTCCAATGGGCAAGTCAGCTCTCTTTTTATGGTTTCACATAAACACTTGAATATGATGATCCTCTTCTCCAGGGTTCCCAGCTTTTGGCATGCTTGTGAACTTGTCCTAACATTCTGCCAGCATGCACCCAAGGCTACCTATCCATCCAAACATGCACCTCATATGGTTTACATAGAAAGAAAGAAATCTGGCTAACAGCATGTAAGAGAAACTTGCTCACACCCTTCACTCTTGAAACTATCCTCTTGGCTCTCATAGTTAGAGAGAGCCATCTGATTCAGAGTTACCTGATCAAATTATCTGGAGGGGACTTTAAATTAGACTTTATAAAGCAACAAAATTAGTTAATCAAAAATTCGCATGATCTACAGCTCACCTTATAGTTAATATAAGCACACAACACATTATAAGTGGGATAGAGTGAGTTTCTTTGGTCAACTTCCAATTTGTTTTCACTAAAACTAATTTAGGAGGCATATTCTATTACAGTTCAGGTGTCCTTTATTCTTATCGATTTTTCTTCTGCAGTCAAGGTTCTATTGATCTTCTTTCTAGGAGAAATTCACTGTGTTTTCCTTTACTCTCACAAACAACTCTCTGACACTAGATGTATGGGTGTTTCCCTACACCAGCCAATTCTCTGACACCGGCTGAGTAGCCTACAATTCAATTCAATTCTGACACTAACTGGAGTTAGCACAGACCCCACAGTTTATGTGCTCAGTCCCACAAGACTGCCGTCCCACTTCAGACGCCAATTGCAAATAGTAGGTCTCCAGGTTACCCACAACTTCTGTTCAACTTGGCTCCAAATCAGAGGTTCCTATTGTCCCCTCCATGGGTTCAATAATTGGTTAGAGTGGCTCACAGAACCCAGGAAAACAGTTTACTTACAGTGGCTGATTTATTATAAGGATACTTTGAAGGATAGAAATGAACACCCATATAAAGAGATACATAGACAGAAATCTGAAAGGGTTCTGAGCATAGGAACGTCTATCCACTTGGAGTTAGGTTGTCATCCTCTAGGCACAGAGATGTGCTGGCCAACCTGGAATCTCTCTGAATCCCATACTTTGGGGATTTTTATGGAGGCTTCATCACATCGGCACAATCTATCGTTAACTCAGTCTCTGGCTCCCCTCCATTTCCTGCAGGATGGGGAGTGGGGCTGAAATTTCCAAGCTCCTAATCATGGCCTGGTCTTTCTGGTGTCCAGCCACATCCCGAAACTTTCCCACAGCTCAGCCAGAGTCACTGCATTAGAACAAAAGACACTTCTATCACCCAGGAAACTCCAAGGGATTTAGGAGCTCTGCCCAGGAACCAGATCAAAGACCAAACATTAGGACAAAAGATGTTCCCAGTGCTCTTATCATTTAGAAAATTACAAGGGTTTAGGAGCTCTGCGAACTAGGAGCAGAGGCTAATATATTTTGTCTATTATTTCACAGTGTCCTATTGTCCCTCTTAAAAAATTCCTTTTTTATGTCGCCAATTCTCTGTCTCTGTGTATTACTGCTCAAAAGTGTAGATTTTATGATGGAGGCTTCATAAATCACTGTGCTGAAGATTTTGCTGACTACCTGCCTTCCTTACTACCTGCCCAGGAACTGGTTAGTCTCTGTTTCCTGCTCTGGGCTCTTGGCATCTCTCTGAGCTCTTCCAGCCATCTCTGAGCTCCACCCCAAAGTATGATAGACAGGGGTTTCTATAGTCTTCTCAGTGTGGGGAGGATTGTCTATACAGGGCCCAAGCAGCAAAGGGCTTCTTAGCATCCAGTCCTGAGTGCCTGAACCTTTCCTCTGCACGCACTGTTGGGGCCCTTCTTGCTGAAGTAGAAAGAGGGGTCTGTTTACTCTTTGGCCCTGAACCTCAACGACATGACACCCCAATCTTCTTTCATCCCCTGTCTAGACCAAAAGTGGGTTAGAGAGCAGGAACTGTACAAATTTCATGTCATGATCTCACAAGGAATCTCTTTAGGCGGGACGCAATTGGTGGAAATTATATGTGATAATTTACATTTTGCTTGGTTAGTTGAGGCTCACAAGCAGAAGTGCGTTTTGAGAAACTGACAGGGGAAGTGAGGCTGTGCTCGGCATGGGAGAAGTCCTGCCACATTCACGTTAAATAGCCTGAGGAAATGCTGAGAGATAATGTCCAGAATCAAAAATTATAAGATTGAGAACTTTGCAAAGCTCAAATCAAACTGATCATTCTAAATTATGATCAGTTTTCTTTTTTTGTTAACTAATAATTCTAAATTCTATCTAACCCTACAATTCTAAAAATATCACTAAAGTATAATTTATTTGTGTTTTGCTTTATTTCTTCGTTGGACTTTTATAAATTAAAAAAAAAAAAAAAAACACCAACAAACCAACCTCCCACATCAGACCACACAATTCATTATTTGTGACCAGAAAATTTCTAAGAAGGAAGAATCTTCTGTTTAGGATGATTAAAAAAAAAAAAAATCTGAAATGGATAGTGATGATGGTTGCACAACACCGAATTGTATACTTAAGTGTGATTAAAATGGGAAGATTTTATATGCATATTTTACAACAATTAAAAAAAGAATTTTAAAACCATACCCCAAGGCAAGGCAGAGACCTTCAAACTTCTCTTTGAGCATCTAGAAGCCTTGGGAAATGGAGATAACCTAGCATAATAGAAAAACCCTGGCCTTTGGAGCTGCCGTGACCAGTACTCCCAGTGAGGTCTCGTCCTCACTATGTGACCTTGAGCAAGCTACTCCACCTCTTTGGTTCTGAGTTTCTTATAGTTAAGAAAGAGATATTAACTACCATGTAGGGTTTTTACCAGGATTAAATAAAATTATGTACTTGTAAGTGTGAGATTTAGAACATACCAAATTAGTTACTCTTAATAGCTTTTTGAAACTATCCATGCCCTGACTCCATTCCAGCTGGACAACCACCACTGCTGGGAGGACCTGAGAAAGGATGACTCCTACTGCTTAAAGCAGGCATTCACACCAAATGTTGATGCAAAGTTCCTTTCTTAATTTAGTGCTTTAGTGTCTTTGATACTTCTCACCATTATCTACGTTTCATTTATCCTGATAAAGAAACTTGCTCCCTCTGTCTCTCCATACCTGCTGACACTTAACAAAACAACAGTCGTTTATATTAGTGCTATTGTTGTTGAGTTTTCAAATGTAATTGTTATCAAAGCCTGTCTTTGCCAGTTTGGTGAGAATATCATGGAGGTGAGAAAAGGCAAAACTAGGTAATCAATTCTGCAGGAGAAGCAAAATAAATTCCAAGACCCTGCCTGGGTGTAGCCATGATGGACCTCACTCAGAGTACCTCAGGGTCTCAACACTTTCAATTTGCTTATTTTCCTGTTGTTACCCATGAATATGAAGGGTATGTCTGCCTCCCACATATCCTTCTTTGTGATTTAGAAGAACTCCCAGATTTTTAAAAATTATGCATCTCTAAGGATAACAGTTTATATTTTTCCCATACAGAATAGCTAAATTCTTAAAGAACCTACTTTCCTTGAGTTATTTACTCATTCCTTTAGAAATCCTGCAGGTTAGTTGAAATAGTAATTACTACATATCAGAAGGCCTCTAAAGAGAAAGGGAACTGAAAGGTGTGCTCTACTGATTTAACAGATATACACTGAGTGTGGCTCTGGGAGCTTTGCCTTTCTTAACTCCTGTGATCCTCACAATAACAACATTATCCTCATTTTATAGACATGAAAATGTGGCCCGGAGAGGTTAAGCCACTGCGTTTGGATGGACAGGGAGCAGGTGGCAGATGCCGGAGCCATGCACTTCTTATTGCCCAGTATTACCACTGGGTTGTTACTATCCAGCCTCACTGGATGCCCAGGCACTGTGCCCAACTGGGGATAGCAGGGAGGCAGCTGGAAATGCCCCACCTCCATCTGCAGAAATGCAATGAATCCCAGCTGCTACAAGAGAGACTGCCCCTCACCTCCTGCTCATATGTCCCACAAGGAAAACATCAGTCAGTAAGTGTTTAATATACCAAATTGTGGCTTTTGACGGAGCACCACTCTAAAGAATGACACTCGAGTAAAGGGTATGCAAAACAGAATTTTAAAATAAGGGGGTAGAATGACTTTATCTCAATGATTCTGTCCCCAAGACTGAAGCAACATGGAGAAAAGGAGATTGTGACTACTTATTTAATAGGATTTCTAGAAAGCAGTATCTGATGACCACTTCCTCTAGTTTTCTTGGTAAGTGGATTCCTGTACAAAGGAGAAAGAGAGAAGGTCATGAAATCCAAATAACTTCAAACCAACTCCCAAAGCAAATCTAGCAAACAACTCACTGCCAGAAGCTGAGAGGAATTCCCAGGAGAGGGCGCCTCCTGAAGGGACTGCCAGATTGAGCCAATAGAAATGCAGGATGTCCAGTGAAATTTGCATTTCAGATAAACAATGAATAATGTTTTTTTATAAGTATGTCCCTGTTGTTTATCAATTCAAATTTAACTGTGCGTCCTGTATTTTATCTGGCAACCCTACTCCCAACACTAAAAATAATAATAAAAGCATCCGTAGTGTAGTTTCCCCTATATGCATTAGTCTTCCTGCCTCTCTCTCTCCATATATATATATCCAGAGAGCTGAAATTTCTTCACTAAACAGAAAAACTGTATGTAAAATGATGTAAGGAACTTACCATGTCTGGTATATACCAAATCAGGGTACTAGGGGTGTAAAGTGGATTACTGCTGTTGCTCTTCCCAAGTGAAACACAATTAAAAGTGTAAAACTACTGGGTTGAGAATGAAGAGAAAGGAGTTCTAGTCCTCTGCCTGGTCCAACCTTCCAGTTAGCTCCCTCCCACTTCCATAGCAACTTTCCCCTCCCAGCCTCCCGACCCCCACTCGATTCAGGGAAGCACTGAGTTTTTTCCACTTGGCAGCAGGTACCCACTTAGTGGTGAAGGTTGGAGGAAGAGGGATACAGACAGGAAGATTTGTATGAGGTGTGATCAAAACCTAAAGGTGAATGCTTAAATTAAAAAATATATATATATTGCAGTAAAAACACATTGCCATTAATCCTCCTCAAAATACTCTCACTCACTTCAAACAGACTTATCCCATCATTCTGGCCACTTTCTGAAGCAGTTCTGGAAGTCCTCTTTCATGAGTGTCTTTAGTTGCGCTGTCCTGGCTGCCTTGATGTCCTGAATCATTTTGACTTTGTTGAAGAGCCAGAAGTTGCACAGTGCCAGATCTAGTGAGTAAGGTGGATGATGACACACCGTAATGTTTTCATTTGACAGAAATTGCTGCACCAAAAGCAATGTGTGACACGGAGGCTTTCTGTTGTGATCACAAAATATGGTGAATGCTGCTTCCGAGTGCCATCCAACAGAAAGGCAGGGACCTTCAACACTCAAAGCGGCACGTCGAACATTAGTAACAGTGTGCGACAAGCTTCAATTTGATCGGTTCAGACAGTCGGATGTGAGCTACAGTTGAGAGAAGGTGTGTTTTAAAGTGTGCCCTAAATCATCTTCTATCATGAAAAGGCTCTGTGTCACACATCGCTTCTGGTATACAGCAATTTCTGTCAAAGAAAAACATTAAGGTGTGTCCTCATTCACCTTATTCACCAGATCTGGCATAGTGCGACATCTGGCTCTTCCCCAAAGTCAAAATTATTCAGGACATCGAGGCAGCCATGACAGCACAACTAGAGACACTCACAAAAGAGGACTTCCAGAACTGCTTCAGAAAGTGGCAAGAACGATGGGGTAAGTGTGTCTAAAGTATTTTGAGGGAGATTAATGTGTGTCTTTCACTGTAATGCTTTTTTTTATTTAAGCATTCACCATATTGTTTAATTATACCTCATGTATGTTTGTGCAACCTGCAGATTGGGAACAAACTATAGTTTAATATTTAAAGGTGCACAGTGGCTTAATATAAGTAGATATTTTAGTGATTATATTCATAATATTTTTTGCCTGTTTAAGTTAAAAATAAAAATTAAACATTACTGTCCCTGAAGAGAGAGCTGAAGATAAATGACTGTCAGCCCAGCTCTGCCATACAGTAGTTAGGTCTAAGTACTGGATGATTTTTTTCTGAGCACCAGATTCTTCACATGTGACACTGCAGAGCTGGGATGAAGAGATTTAAGCTCTCTTCCTGTTCTAGAACTCTGATGGGACAATTCCTTAATGGGCTTTTGTAGGCTGCAGGAATTTCATAAGTCAGAATAGGGAATTAATATCATTACTTAGTTAAGGGACAGAATTGCTCCAGCTTTACTACTGAATAATGACCATAAAATGAAAAGACCTGAACCTTAGGCCAAAAAAAAAGTCACATTAAGTAATAGTGGCATTCATTCTTCTGCTCTAGCTAAACTTGCCAAAGGAGCAGTTGTTCAAAGGCAGTTGTCTCCAGGCCCTTGCTCACCAGCCTCCTTTTAAAAGAAAATTAACCCCTCAGAGTCATTACACAAGAGTATTCACATTGTAAGTGGAAAAGGAGAAAGAAACTATAATCACAAACTTCCCATCCCTAACTGTCTAAGCAGGTTCAGAGAGTTATGAAATTATTTCTTTTGGGGTCATTTCCCAGGTCCAAAAAGACTTCCATGAAATCACTGCATTTACTTGCTTACTATAAGTATTCACAATGTTCCCCAAGTTTTCATCAAAGAAGTACTTGGGTCTCCAACCCATGAGTGTCCACTGGGAAAGTAGTAATTCTTCTCTTATCCACATTTATATTTTGTACCTTGATAATTTAACTCTAAATATCAACAATATCCATTAGTAGATGGCTGAAAGTGGTAGAAATCCTATAACTCCTGTTTATTTTGTACTCTGTTTAAGAAAAACATAATGGCTTTTTAAATGTGGCCAGGCAGAGCCAAATGCAGTTGAATTGTGTACACAAAGTTCTAGTGAATCCAAACTTAAAATGTTTGTCTCAAAATTCCAAAACTGGAAAAATGTATTTTAATAGCATTTGTAAAAGTTGTTGAACTGCTAATGAAAGACTTCAAGTTAGAAAAACTGGATTGACTTTAACGTGACTAATAATAATGAAAGTTATTACTTTTATTATTATAAAGATGTTTGACCTTAAAACACCCCTTTCCTCTAATAATTTGAAGTACTCAACAATATGTTGTGCTCTACTTGTCTTCATGACAATAAGAGTTATGCATGGTGAAAATTATTATAACAGAACGAAGTGACTATTGGATTATTCTAGCTCTCTATTAGTGCTCAAAACGAAGGGGAAGAACCTTTTTCTCTGTTTTCCTTTTCAATCAATATAGATAACTTAATCAAGATAAAGTAGTCCCAAAGCAGATCTAGGGTAGCTCTCTATCCAGTTTCAATTCAGTAGATAATTACCAACCCTCCCATATTCTTTTTCAACTCTACCTGTGCTTGACACCTGGCTTGGCATAAAAATCCTCGTTAAAAAGAGAGAGTAAGCTCAGGTCTCTCCTCTGGATTTCTGGGAGAGAGAAGAACATTCTTTACCTTCTTTCATCTATGGGGCCAGGCTTATGTCTTACCATCCTCAGGGGTCCTATGACCACTGCAGAAGTCCTCGTCCTACCACTGTGCTGAGGAGGGCCTCTGAGTGTGCTGATGTGCACCTTCCAGCGGAAGTGCCAGACTGCTGCACAGAGTTCCCTGCTATGTCTGCAGCCAGTCTGTCACAACCACTGCCTAAGGTTAGTGGGAATGGGGCAATAGACACATGGATGCAGAGAAGAGTTACTGAGAGCACTCCAAAAAGTACTTTAGAGCACCAAGTTTTGATCCTGGATTTTCTCTGTGAAATGCCGAGTTCAGCCCTTTGCCTCCCAGGTCAGAAAAATAATGACAATGATTGTCCTTTTGGTTCACTCAATGCAGGCACCTTTCAACACCTCTCCTGAATCCTGGGTCTCCCCAAGTTCTTCCTTGGCTCACCCTCAGGGAGATCAACATTGCAATTTAGAACTCATTTCCATGACTTAATCCTTAGCTTCTTTCTCTCTCCCCACTTCCTTCCTTCCACTCTCCATTTCCCTAACCTTTCTTCTCTCCTACTTACTTGCTATGCTTTCCTTTCTGAACTTTTTTTGTTTCTCTTTCTCTCTTTCTGCCCTTGTTATACTTCCCAGGTCAGTCTTACTTCCCAGGCCTTACCTGGTTTTCTATAGCAGCACCATCTAATAGAAATATAATGCAAGGCACACGTATAATTTTAAACATCTTAGTAGCCACATTTTTAAAAATTAAAAAGAAACAGGTTAAATTAGTTTTAATAAAACATATTTTATTTAATCTAATATATCCAAAATGGTACCACTTTAATATGTAATCAATATAAAAATTGAAATATTTTACATCCTTTTTTCATACTAAGTTTTTGAAATCCTATGTATATTTTACATTTATAGTACATCTCATTTGGGACCTGCCATATTTTAACTGCCCAATAGCCCAAGTGGTTTGTGGCTGCCATAGTGGACAGTGCATATGTGGAAACTAATTTATCCACCCCAGTTCTGCTGTGGCAGAGATTGATAATTATCTCCTAATATTCATTTTCCACTTTTAGTTTAATAATAGAATCCCAATTTTTAGGTTCTATTTCTAAGCCTTCCCTGTCATTCAGCATGGCCATGTAATTAAGTTCAGGCCAATGATATGTAAGTGACAGTTTCAAGTAACACCAAGATGTCTCCTTATGGAGTAAAATCATGTGTTTCTGTTAACTCTACCCATGTTTAACATCTGGCTCAGGGAAAAAACAAAAAACAAACAAACAAAAAAACTTTAAAAAGTGCAAGTGAACTCAGTTCTTCACTCACGAACTCTAGGAGAGAGAAGAACGTTCTTGGCCTTCTTTCATCTGTTGGAATGAGCCTCAGAACACTATCATGGAACTCTCACATCTCTTGGCTGCTGGCCCCTGGATTCTTATGTGAGAGGGAAATAAACTTCTGCTTTATTTAAGCTATTGAAATTTTGAGCTTTTTCTGAGCCCAATCTTAACTAATGCATTTCCATGAATGGTTTTTGTCTACAATAAAATCAGTCGTGGCAAATAGCAAGAAACCCTGGAAACTATTTTGTGGCAATATCCTCCCCAGTGTCTTATCTTATAGTCTGTCCTCCAGAGATGTCTACGTGTCTACATGCACAAAGATCCATTTGACTCACTGAATAACCCTGACAAGGGAGCTCTATATAGCTGGTTACCAGCCTCATTGAGAGAGAAACAAACCTCCCACAGCCACATTAAAATTATAACTAAACTTACAGAACAACCATCATCGGAAACCACATGAAGTCTAGCTGAAGAAAGTCTTATAACTAAGGATATATAGAAGAAGCCACCTTGAGATTGGTAGGAAGAGCGGAGACGTGGAATGGGTATGCCCTACACCCCCCCCCCCACCAGTATGGCATTTAAGAAATGGGAGAAATACCTCAGCTTTGGAAGTTCCCCTTGAGGAGTGAGGGGTCCCAGTCCCACAACATGCTCCCCAGCTTATGGTTCCAGTACTGGGAAGAGAAGTCCCCAAAACTTCTGGCTGTGAAAATCATGGGGATTGTGGCTGAGTCTGACTGAGGGCTGCAGGCGTCCAAGATGCTCTCTTAAAGGGCCCACACATGGCCTTCCTCGCTGATTGATTCACTAGCTCTAAGCTCCAGCATCCAGGCAGCAGCCCCCAAAATGCCAGGGGCATAATGAGAGGAATTGAATTGTTTGGCTTCAGGGCTAGGGCTGGAGGGGCAGCTTTACCCCAGATGGGAGTGCTGGCAGATGCCATTGTTCCTTTGATGAGCAACCCCCCACCTCCACCCAGCCTGCAGGCATAGGCAGGTGCAAAGTCTAAGTCTCCATTCCCTTGACTAACGCTGTTTGCCCCACAGTGGTGATTCCCTGAGACCACACCACACCCAACTTGTGGACCCACCTAAACTGCTTCTAGAGGCTTTTCCATATAAGTAGCTTGTCTCAATTCATGCCGTGGAATTTCCTCAAATCTCTCAAAGGCTCACAAAGTCCAAACAAGCAGCATCTGGCCTTGGCATGTTCTGTACCCATTGCTAAGCAGCCCCAAGCCTGACACTAGTAGCAGTTGGCTTCAGATTATAGCTTAGCCTCTTCCAGGCACCTCCAATCCCAGCAGAAGCAGCAACCATCTGCAGATACTTTGTAGCTCATACTAGTGGCCTCAAGCATGGCACAGGCAGCAGCTGACCTTAGCCTATACCAGAGACCCTGCTGAGAGGCCTGAGAACCAACACACCCAGAGCACCACACAACCACCTCCACAAATGACACACACAAAGGGTGGGCTTGGCAGGCACTAAAACTACTGTGCAGTCAGTCCCTTTGCTATAGTAATGGCCAATCCTCACAGACAATTAGCCTGAAGGTCAATCCCACCCACTGATGTGCTAACAACAATCAAGGCTCAACTATAACAGAAGAACACACACAACCCACATAAGGGACACACCTGGAGCACCTGGCTCATTGTCCATGGAGACTGCACCACTGGACCCCACAGTACACCTTCTAGATAAAGTCAACTCTACCAAGATGGTGAGACAAAGCAGCTCAACCTAATTCATAGAAACAAATACAGGGAGGTAGCAAAAATGAGAAGACAAAGACACAAGTCCCAAATGAAAGAACAGAATAAAAACTAAACAAAATGGAGATATACAGTCTACCAACAGAGAATTCAAAACAGTGGTTATAAGGATGATCAATGAACTTGGGGAAGAGAAGATGAACTCAGTGAGAATTTTAACAAAGAGATAGAAAACAGAAAAGTGGAAATTGAAAACACAAAAAGAACTAGTAGAAATGAAGAATACAATAACTGAAATAAAGACTACATTAGAGGGAATCAAGAGTAGATTAGATGGAACAGAGGATCAAACCAATGAC
This sequence comes from Rhinolophus hipposideros, assembly GCF_964194185.1. Taxonomy (NCBI): domain Eukaryota; kingdom Metazoa; phylum Chordata; class Mammalia; order Chiroptera; family Rhinolophidae; genus Rhinolophus; species Rhinolophus hipposideros. The sequence continues at coordinate 45,803,402 of NC_138063.1, forward strand.
TTAGAAAGCAAGATAGCATAAAACACCCAATCAGAACAGCAAAAAGAAGAAGGAATCCAAACAATGGGGCCTCTGTGACAATATCAAGTGTACCAACAAACACATCATAAGGGTACCAAGAGGAGAGAGAGAAAAAGGAATTGAAAACTCATTTGAAGACATGACAGAAAACTTCTCCAACCTGGCAAAGAAAATAGATATACAAGTCCAGAAAACACAGAGAGTCCCAAATAAGATGAACTCAAAGAGGCCCACATCAAGACACCTCAAATTAAAATAACAAAGGTTAAAGATAAAAATCTTAAAAGCAGCAAGAGAAAAGCAGTTAGTTACCTACAATGGAGCTCCCATAAGACTGTCAGTTGATTTATCAATAGAAACTTTGCAGGCCAGAAGGGATTGCAGGAAATATTCAAGGTGATGAAAAGCAAGGACCTATAGTCAAGATTACTCTACTCCACAAGACTATCATTTAGAATCGAAGGACAGATAAAGAGCTTCCCAGACAAGAAACAGCTAAAGGAGTTAATCACCCTCAAACCACTATTATGAGAAATGTTAAAGGGACTCCTTTAAGAAAAAAAAGGGGGGAAAGAAGAATATAAATATAAATAATAAAGTGGCAATGTCTATTAGGTTGGTGCAAAAGTAACTGCGGCTTATAAGGTTAAAAATAATTGCAAAAACTGCAATTACTTTTGCACCAACCCAATACTGTATGTACCTATCAATAATCACTTTAAATATAAATAGATAAAATGCTCCAATCAAAAGACATAGGAAAGCTGAATGGATATGAAAACAAGAGACTATTACATATGCTTCCTACAAGAGACTCATTTCAGATTGAAAGACACACAGACCAAAAATAAAGGATGGAAAAAGATATTTTATGAAAATGACAATAACAAAAAAAAATTTTAAAAGTTGGGGTAACAATACTTATACCAGATAAAATAGACTTTAAAACAAAGGCTGTAATGAGAGAAAGAACCCAGCAATCCCACTTCTGGGTATTTATCTGAAGAAACCCAGAACACTAATTTGAAAAGACATATGCATCTCTCTGTTCATTGCGTCATTATTTGCACGAGCCAAGATATGGGAGCAACCTAAGTGACCATTGATAGACAAATGGATAATGAAGACATACAGATATACAATGGAATATTACTCAGCCATAAAAAAGAATGAAATCTTGCCATCTGCAACAACATGGGTAGAACTAGAGAGTATTATGTTAAGTGAAATAAGTCAGGCAGAGAAAAATAAATACCATATGATTCCACTTATATGTGGAATCTAAAAAACAAAATAAATTAACAAATAAAACAAAAACAGACTCAGATACAGAAAGCAATTTGACGGTTGCCAGATGGGAGTGGTGTTGAAGGAATGGGTGAAAAAAGGGAAGGGATTAAGATGTGCAAATTGCCAGCTATAAAAACAGTCGTGGGGATGGAAAGTACAGCATAAGAAATATAGTTAATAAGATCATAATAACTATGTATGGAGTCAGATGAGTACTAGACTTGCCAAGGTGATCACTTCGTAAGTTAAATAAATGCCTAATCACTATATTGTGCACCTGAGACTAACGCAATATTGTATGTCAACTGTAATTGAAAAATTAAAAAAATATATTAAAAAAAATAAAATAAAAACACATTTAGCTCAGTTACTTTCAGAAAAGGCCTGGCAGCTTCTTTATAAACTAATCATACACACACTTTATGGCCCAGAAATTCTACTTCAGGGTATTTGCCCAAGAGAACTGAAAATATGTCCACACAAAACCTTGTACAAGAATGTTTGCAGCAGCTTTATTTATAATAGTCCTAAGCTGAAAAGAGCCCAGGTGTCCATCAACGTAGGACTGGCTAATCGATGTGTGGTATATTCATTCAATGAAATTATACCGGGCAATATTCTACTGGGCAATAAAAAACAATAAATTATATACTCAATGATATGGATGTAACTCAAAACAATGTGGAGTGAAGGAAGACTTACACAAGAGTTCACACTGTATGATTCCATTTATATGAAATTCTGAACAGACAAAACTAATATATTGTTGGAAAAAATTAGAACAGTGAATATCTGTGAGGGTTGGGGATAAGAATTGATAGGGAGACGGCAGGACATGTGTGTGTGTGTGTGTGTGTGTGTGTGTGTGTGTGTGTGTGTGTATTCCATATAGAGAGAGGGGTTTGGTTAACACAGGTATACACAGTTGTCAAAACTCATTGAATGAGGGGTGGCCGGATGGCTCAGTTGATTAGAGCTTGAACTCTCAACAACAAGGTTGCCATTTCAATTCCCTCAAGGGATGGTGGGGTGAGCCCCCTGCAACTAAGACTGAAAACAGCAACTGGACTTGGAGCTGAGCTGTGCCCGCCACAACTAGATTGAAGGACAACGACTTGGAGCTGATGGGCCCTGGAGAAACACACTGTTCCCCAATATTCCTCAATTAAAAAAAATAAAATAAAAAACTTAAAGTTTCCCTGTATTTCTTTAAAAAAAAAAAAACTCATTGAGATGCACTTCAAATTTTAAAGTCTGTGCACTCCACTGAAATTTTTTTATTGTGGTAAAATGTACACAACATAAAATTTACTATTTTAACCATCTTATATGTATGATTTAGTGGCATTAAATAAATTTACATTTTATGCAACCATCACCACTATCCATCTCCAGAGTTTTTCATCATCCCAAATTGAAATTCTATACCCATTAACAATAACTTCCCATCACCCTTTCCCCATAGCCTCTCGTAACCACTATTCCATTTTCTCTCTCTATGAATTTGACTGTTCTAGGTCTTTCATATAAGTGGACTCATATGATATTTGTCCTTTTAAGTCTGGTTTATTTTATTTAACATGTTTTCAAGGTTCATCTGTACATAACATGTATAAGAATTTCATTTCTTTTTAAGGCTGAATAATATTTCATTTTATGTAAATACTGCATTTTGTATATCTGTTCATCCGTTGGTAGACATTTTGGTTGTTTCCACCTTTTAGCTATTGTGAATGATGCTGCTATGAAGACTGATGTGTAAATATCTGTTCAAGTTTCTTCTTTCAAGTTTTTGATATATATCTAGAAGTGCAATTGCTGGATCATATGGTAAATCTATGTTTAATTTTTTGAGGAATTGCCATGTTATTTTTCACATCAGCTATACCATTTTAATTCCCACAGGCAACACAATTTCTCCACATTGCCAACACTTGTTATTTGTTTTGTTTTGTTTTTATAACAGTCATTCCAATGGATGTGAAATGGTATTTCACTGTAGTTTCGACTTGTGTTTCCCTAATGATTAGTGATGTTTAGCATCTTTCCATGAGCTTCTGGCCATTTGTATATCTTTTTAAGAGAAATGTCTATTCATGTCCTTTGCTCAGTGTTTAATTGGATTGTTTGGGTTTTCTGTTGTTGAATTGTAGAAATTCTATATATATTATGGATGTTAATCCTTTTATCAGACATATAATTTGCAATATATATTCTCCTGTTATATGAGTTGCTTTTCACTCTCTTGATAGTGTCCTAAATGCATGGTTTTTAACTTTGAAGAAGTTCAATGTTTCTATTTTTTCTTTTATTGCCTGAACTTTTTGTGTCATATCCAAAAAAATCATTGCCAAATCCAATGTCACGAAGCTTTCCCTCTAGGTTTTCTCCTAAGAGTTTTAGCTCTTAAATTTAGATTTTTAAGGGGCAGCTGGGTGGCTCAGTCAGTTCGAGCATGAGCTTTCTACATGGTGGGCTGTGCCCTCTGCAACTAAGATTGAAAAACAGTGACTGGACTTGTTGCTGAGCTGCGCCTTCCATAACTAAATTGAAGGACAATGACTTGACTTGGAGTTGATGGGCCCTGGAAAAACACACTGTTCCCCAATATTCCCCAATAAACAAACAAACAAACAAACAAACAAATAAACAAACAAATAAATAAATTTAGATCTTTAACCAATTTTGAGATAGCTTTTTGTAATGGTGTCAGATAATGGTCCAGCTTCATTCTTTTGCACGTGGATAGCCAGTCTGCTCAGCACCATTTGTTGTAAGATCATCTTTTCCGTGATGAATGGTGTTGGAACTCTTTTTGAAAATCATTGCACATATATTTAAAGGTTTATGTTTGGGCTCTCAATTTTACATCATTAGTCTATATGTCTGTCTTTATTCCAGTATCATACCGTTTTTATCAGTGTAGCTTTGTAGTAAGTTTTGGAATCAGAAATTGTGAGTCCTCTAACTTTGTTCTTTTGGTGTGTTTTTTTCAGGTTTGTTTTGACTATTCAGAGTCCCTTGTGATTCCATATGATTTCAGAATGGATTTTTCTATTTCTCTGCAAAAACATCATTGAGATTTTGATACTGAATCTGTAGATTGCTTTGGGTAGTATTGTCATCCTAACAATATTAAATCTTCCAATCTATAAACATGGAATGTTTTTTCACTTACCTGTTTCTTCTTTAATTTCTTTCAAAAACGTTTTTTAGTTTTCAGTGTACAAGTTTTTCGCCTCCTTGGTTAGGTTTATTCCTAAGTATTTCATTCTTTTTGATGCTATTGTGAAAGAAATTGTTTTTTTTAATTTCTTTTTTGCATGGCCTATTATTAGTGTATAGAAATGCAGTTGATTTTTGTGTATTTATTTTACATCCTGTAACTTTGCTGAATTTATTTATTAGTTCTAACTGTATTTTTATGGAATCTTTGTGATTTCTATGTATAAGAGTATGTCACATATAAGCAAAGATAATTTTACTTCTTCTTTTCCAATTTGGATGCTTTTTATTTCTTTTTCTTATCTAATTGCTCTGGTTAAGGCTTCAAATATTATATCAAATGCAAGTGACAAAAGTGGCATCTTTATCTTATCCACAATCTTAAAGGATTCATTGAAAGTTTACCTTAAAAAAAGAACCAAAAAACATTTTGAACTCTACTTACTGATATACGTGTTGAAATGTTTAGAGATAAAGTTGCCAATGCTTGCAACTTACTCTGAAGTGAATCAAAATATAAAATGGACGGTTAGATGGATGAGTAGATAGATATGTGATGACAAAGCAAATATAGTAAAATGCCATTTGTAAAATTCCAGGTGGTGGGTAGATGTGTGTTCATTGCACACGTCTTTCTAATTTTCTCTAGTTTTGAAATTTTTCACAATAAAACTTCAGAGATAAATCTTTCCCATATTTTACTGTGAAAAATTTACCTCTAAAATGTCTAAATTAAAAACTCAAGATGCTGCTTCTAACAGAGTAGAAGTTAAGTATCTTTACAGACACTGTTAGCTGCCCACATGCACAGCCTGACTCCCACAGAAAGGCTTAAATTGTTGAGATAGCATTCTTAGCTTCCACTGCACATAGGATCAAGCTGTGGCCAATGAGACATTAGAAGAATTCTTCCAGGAGTAGAGTCTCTTCTGAGTAAGATTTTTTTCCCCAGTGTAAAAAACAGAATCATAAACAAGACTCCCTCATAACTCTGGTTTTGCTGTGCATTCTGCCTTTGAACTTGGTCCTGTGAGGCCAGGAGACCTGGCACTTCAGCAGGCATCTTGAGACCATGAGGCTTCCTCTACGCTGGGGATAAAAGCCAACCAGTGAGTTTTCATGATTCATGATGATGGAAAGAGACTGGATGCCCAGTGGCATCACTTAGTTGTTGAACCAACCCTGGAACTTCTTACCTCCAACTTTCCATTATATAAAAATAACTGAAAGCCTTTAATTAAAATTGTTGATAGTTGACTATTCTATTTGCACACTAAAAACACTCAAGAAGATACAACTTAATATATATATATATATATATATATATATATATATATATAATATATGTATATTATATGTATATATATATATATATATGGTGTGTCTTAAATTGTGTCTTAAATATATATATATGTATGTGGTGGCTAAGTCCATCTTAGTTTCTTAGATAAGAAGGAACCAATTTCCCAAATAATACAGAAATTCCTCTTAGAAAGTCTATGACAGGTAGTGCTTGAACTAGTTGCTTAAATATTTCTAGGGACAGAAATGTCACTGTTGCCTGGGCATTCACTGACCTCTTCTAATTCTTACAGAGCTCTTTTAATATGTTAAATCAAAATATACCTCTTTACTACTTTTACCCTTGGGTTCCTTGGAGCAATCTATGACAAGCTGTTCCCTTCTCCACATTCCAAATATCTAAGAGAGGCTGACAAATATCTGAAAATGGTTCTTATATATTCTTTTTGTATTATTTCCTAAGGAATTTCTTTAACTATTTCTTATAGAACATTATTTTGAAATATTTTTATATCCTTGTCACCCTTCAGTTTATACCAGTTTCTTTTCTTAAAATAGTATCTACAAATAAACACAAGACCCCAGATAAGCCTAGCTAAGACTTGGTGAACTAGGATCACTTAGCTTAATCTAGGAATGTCATCAAATACCTAACTCATGCTTTTGAGTCTGCAATCAGGCCAATTCTTTCTTTCTTCCGTACGTATAAAAAGAAATACTTTTTAACCTAAATATAATTTTTCTAGTTAAATTCATCTTATGGTTTTAATTCATGGTCTAGGCCCTGAAATCTTTGTGAATCTTGCTCTATGATCGATCAAAAAAGATATCCCTCCCAGGTTTTTGACACCAATTTATTAAATAAGCATATCTGATAGTTCTTCACCAAAATAAACCTTAAAATATAAGACATTATGATATATAACAATATCCCCAAGATACATCATAGGAAACTAATCTCCAGTTTGACACTAATCAACTAATACTCTTTGGGTGTTATTGTTCAAACAGCTGAAATAATATAGAAGGTCATTAGCTGAGCATAATTAATACTGAAAAATAAAACCCACTTAAAACAAAACTATTTAACACAGCAAAAATGTATTAAATATCAAAAATAATGTTTGGTAATTAATCATAAAATAAAACCAAAAATTTTGGTTTTATTCATTTTATCTCAAAGTTATAATTTTAGTTATGAGTGCAATCATGCATCAATTATGAGAATAAAAAGAGAATGGATCAAATTCCATTTTTTTTAAGGAGGGGGGAATTTTCCTGACAAAGCTGTATGATAACATGATACAATAGTTCTCCTTTGACTTCAGATAACAATCATAAAGACTGTCATTTCTGAAAAAATATTAGAAGGCTTTATTAGTTTTCCTAAGGTTCTTACTTTTCCTTTTTTTATTAAAATAATTCATTTCTGTGGTCTTTTGACATCTTCATCAATTTTTTTCTCCCTCAGTTACCAAGTCTGACTCTTTTAGATTCCTTTTTGTTTTTTTTATTTTGGGTCTCATTGAATCAATTCTCCAAAAGCCTTCATGAAATGCTACATCTTTTGCAAGATTTATAATTTCATTTGCAATAGATTTGAATTCCAGCAAATAAGGTAGTTATTGAAGCGGGTTCTGGATCCAGTTCATCCAGGTTGAAATAATACTCTGTCACTCACTTGACCTAGGGCCTCATTTGTAAAAAGGGTTAATAATAATATTTACCTTATAGAGTTTTAACAAGTATTAAATGAGTTTATATGGGTAAAGCACATGAAACAGGGCTTGGCATATAGCATGCATTCATTAACATGAGGCCCATTTTTATTATTGTATTCTACAAGAATTCTTATGTTGAAATCCTAACCCCCAGTATCTCAGATTGTGACTGTACTTGAAGATAGGATCTTTAAATAGATGATGCTTCCTATATATTAAAAAGAGGTCATTGAGGGGGTACTGATCCAAAATGACTGGTGTTCTTAGAAGAAGAAGAAATTAGAACATGGACACACATAGAGAAAAGACCATGTGAAGACACAGGGAGAAGATGGACATCTATAATCCAAGGAGAGAGGCCTCAAAAGAAATTAACCTTGTTGTCACCTTGATGTTGGACTTCCCAGCCTCTAGAACTGCGAGAAAATAAATTCCTGTTGTGTAAGCCCTTGGTATTCTGTTATGACAACCCTTGTAAATGTATGAAAATGAGAAGGGATATTTGAGTGTGACTATCTTACTTTAAAAAGTCATTACTTTTTTTTTTTAAGTCATTACTTTTTTAAAAAAGTTCATTAATAAGTATTTCTCTTTTTTTAAGTTTTCTTTTTTTAAATAAAAGTTTATGGGGGTCACAATTGTTAGTAAAGTAACATAGATTTCAGGTGTACAATTCTGTATTACATCATCTATAAATCCCATTGTGTGTTCACCACCCAGAGTCAGTTCACTTTCATCACCATATATTTGATCCCCCTTACCCTCATCTACCACCCCCCCACCTCTCTTACACTCTGATAACCACTAAACTATTGTCTGTGTCTATGAGTTTTTGTTTCTTTGTTTGTCTTGATCTTTTGTTGTTTTTGGTTTATATACCACATATCAGTGAAATCATAGGGTTCTCTGCTTTTTCTGTCTGACTTATTTCTCTTAGCATTATACTCTCAAGATCCATCCATGTTGTCACAAATGGTCCTATTTCATCTTTTCTTACTGCTGAATAGTATTCCATTGTGTATATATACCACAACTTCTTTATCCATTCATCTATTGAAGGACACTTTGGTTGTTTCCATGTCCTGGCCACAAAGCTTGGTAAACAAAGCTGCAATGAACATTGGAGCACATGTGTCTTTATGTATAAATGTTTTCAGATTTTGAGGGTAGATACCCAGGAGAGGGAGTGCTGGGTCATATGGTAATTCTATTCATAATTTTTTGAGGAACCTCCACATTGCCTTCCATAGCGGCTGCACCAGTCTGCATTCCCACCACCAGTGTATGAGGGTTCCTTTTTCTCCACAGTCTCTCCAACACTTGTTACTATTTGTCTTGTTGATGATAGCCATTCTTACTGGGGTGAGGTGATATCTCATTGTGGTTTTTATTTGCATTTCTCTGATGATTAGTGATGTTGAGCATTTTTTCATATGTCTATTTGCCATTTGTATGTCCTCTTTGAAGAAATGTCTCTTCAGGTCCTCTGCCATTTTTCAACTGGGTTGTTTGTTTTATTGTTGTTGAGTTGCATGAGTTCCTTGAATAGTTTGAATATTAGCCCTTTATCGGAGGCACTGTTTGCAAAAGTCTTTTCCCATTCAGTTGGTTGCCTCTTTATTTTGTCAATGGTTTATTTTGCTGTGCAGAAGCTTTTAAGTTTGATATAGTCCCATTCATTTATTTCAGTTTTACTTCCTTTGCCTTTGGAGTCGAATTCATGAAATGTCACTGATTCTTTCCTCCATCTGGTCAAATCTACTACCTAAGTTGGCTGTTTCAGTCTTCATTTCATCTATTGAGTTCTTAATCTCCAGAAATTCCATTTGCTTCTTTTTTAAAATTTGAATCTCTTGGGTAAAATGTTCATGTTGTTCTTTGATTGTGTTTCTGAGTTCATTAAACTGCTTTTTTGTATTTTCTAGCATCTTGTTGAATTTTTTCAGAACTGCAATCTTGAATTCTCAGTCATTTAAGTCACATATTTCCATATCTTTAAGTTCATTTTCTGGAGACATTTCACTTACTTTCTGAGCTGTCTTGTTGCCTTGGTTATTCATGGCAATTAATGATTTATTATTTCTCTTCCTAGACATCTACAGGAGTGGGTTTTGCAACAGGTGATAAGAAGAGGTCTTTCTTTTGTTTTCCAGTACGTGTTGTTAGAATGTTTTGTTTTCTCTCCGACTACAGCCTTTTTTTCTCTCTCATACTGTAGTGTTATGTTTTCTCTGCACTATTCCAGCTTTTCACACAGTGGGGGATTCCCTGGAAGGTGGGCTTCTCCTCTGTGAACAGTTTACCGGGGTCATAGGGCGGTATGTCCATGTGGGGATGCGGAGAGCTTTTGAAGTTCCAAAGCTTTTCCTGCACCAGATTCAGAACCCATGTGTTTCAGCAGTTCTGTTTATTCTTGCAGGGATCTGCCCAGATAGGTGGGGACAGGGGCCGGGAGGTTTGTGAGAGGAGGCCCAGACAGGTGCTGGATGGGTTGTGAGAGGAGGTCCAGAGCAATGGCAGCGACCACCACCACAGCCAGTCCTGCTTCCACAGCTCCCTCCTCTTTGCCGGAACTAGTTGCACTGCAAATCTGTGTCTGCGGACCACAGTTCTCAGAACGCAAATATTCTGTTCTTTTGATCTGACACTTCTACTGTTCTGCTTCTAGCACTAGACAGGTGGGGGCTGGGCGAGCTTGGGAAGGTGGGGAGGGGTCTGCTAGTCTCAGTTTCTAAGGCTTCCGTTCTCTGTGGCAGTGAGGGCTTAAACCACCATTTTCATCCTTCTTCCTTCAGTCTTTTCTCCAAGGTCTCTGCCATGAGAGTTGGGTTCAGCCGTGCTATATGCTGCCCCCTCAGCCCTGTGGGCCATAAGCGGAGCCCTAGCAGTCCGAGTTCTTCCCTCTCCAGCAGCTGTGGTAGTTCCTGATGGAGCAAATTGGGAGCACTGAGCTAGGTCTGCGTCCTGCATCCTGCACCTGCACGACTCCGTCTCTGCACTTCTTCCTTCCCTCCTCCCCTGCTCACGCAATTTGCCCACGTTTAGGTGAATTCAGTAGTGGGACTCTTCATCTTCCCTGTCTCTGTGCAGGGAGTCCTTTGTGGATTTATAGCTGTTTGACTTGTTGTTGTAAATTCCAGGGGAGATTTCCAGAGGCTCACCTCAGACCGCCATTTTGATCAACCCAGTAAGTATTTCTGTTGTGATCATTTTATTTCCCTTTTACCCTTGTAGCTGAGGTTTCATGTAGTGATACTAGAATAAAGAACACTCTGGTTTCACCAGCTACATTTCTCTGTCCACAAGGATAGCACTAGAGACTTCTGGTAAATGTCTTGCTAAAATAAATCATTTCTGACTACATTATTTTCCTGCTCTTCCTGGCAAGTGATATAAAATGGAAACAAGGTTGATTCAGGTGAGCCCAAATCTCAAGGAAATCAGGAGAGTAACTAGCAGTCATCACTTTCTTTAATAAATACACACAAACCCCCTTTAATCATCCATTCTGGTGTTTTGCTGAAGCTCACATTAAACTTCACCAGTGCACAGATGCATAAGTCATCTTTCCTGTTGTGTTGGAAAATCTGGAACTCATTTGCCGATCTCTGGTCTTTTGCAGCCTCTCCGTCTCTCCTTTCCCTGATTCCTGCCGTTCAGATAGATGTGATCACATCTGCAGGTTCTTTTAGAACTCTGGGGTGTCATTTATCTAAACAAACAGATATGCTCTCGTTTTAGGTAGCTAGATGCTCTCTTTGTCTTGGGTTGAAGATCATTCAGCTTGAGAGAGAAGACTAAAGCTTTATCATTTGTGCTGTTTTATCATATACATTGCACATTTTGCATTTACATTGATCATCTTTCTTTTTGTCTCCTGGTTTTTTAAGTCCAAAATTGTATTCACTGTCACAAATATCCTTTATACTGCAAAACCTCATTAAGTAGATATCAGCTAAATTCAAGATATACTGTCCCATGATTACCAGTTTGACTGTAAGATCCATTGATATGATATAATAATTTGCATTATTATAAATATACTCAGAAATTCTAAATATAGTTCTATTTTTCCCCACTCCTCCAAGTCTGGAGCTAATCTTGAGTCTTTGTCATATATTACAAACAATATATCTAAAAGTGTAAGTATCAGAAGTATTGAATATCATGTACTAAATCATGCCACGTTGTTTCCCATTAAATGATGCTAGCTCAGAAAGGTTCATACTTCTTTCCTTCCATGCTTCTTGTATAGTGAACATATTTGCATGCTGGTATTACCTAGACCCATTCAGAGGCTCATCTATCAGATCCCCTACACACCAGGGAAGGTTCGGAAAACCAAACACATTGGCCCCCTTTAAAATTGAGCTAACTGAAAACCTGCACTGCCCACCAGAGCCCCAGTTCCTTGGGGGATATAGTCCTTCTACCCGTTCCTGATGCCACCATGGGCTCCAGCAGGAGAGGCTTCTTCTACCTCCAAAATTGGTCAACACTTGCTCTAATATTTCCACTGAAAGGCATGGCAGGACCTTATTCAGGGGTCTACAGAAATTACCCAGGAAACCCACCTCCTCCCAGATGGAAGAAGTTGCTGCATGCTCTTCAGTAAATTTTCACATTTGGCTGAGATGCTTCAAGCCATTATAAGAAAGGTGGTGTGAGGAGAGGGCCCCCCTTATTCCTGCTTCAACTTGAGCAGATTAATTACTTTTTTATGTATTTGGCTTCCTTATAAGATTTTGTTTTAACAAAGCTTTCAAGATAGTTTGTAATAATAAGTATTTCTGGAGGCTATTCACATCCACTCCTCACTTAAGGTTGCCAGCTTTGGCAAAAAAAAAAAAAAAAAAAAAAAAGAACCATGAAAACCAATTAATTTTGAATTTCAAATAAACAACAAAAGAAATTTTAGTATAAGTATGTCTCACCTATTTCACAGGACTTACTTATACTAAAAAATGATGAGTTGTTTATCTGAAATTAAAATTTAACTGTGCCCTGTATTTTATCTGGAAGTCCTATCCAACTCCCAATGACCAACAGCCCTTTCTCCCACTCCAGAGCATAATAAAATGGCAGACTGATCACCCCAAAATGGTCGTTTGATTCATTAAGATGATATGCATAATAAAAAATTAAAAAACAACAAAGAGACACTATAATGAGGTGATCACCAGAATGGAGGGCTGTGTCCAAGTATTTTAAACTCTCTGACACTCAGATTGATTACAAAGAATAAATTTGGTATGTGTAAAGGTTTTGTAAATTTAAAACACCATAGAAATGTACGCAATTGTATTTATTAAGTGCATGAAGCAAAATGTAGCATAAGACAACTAGTTTAACACCAACAAACAACTGGCTCTTTGATATTTGTTTGTGGCCCTAAGAAAACTTGAACTGAAAAAAAGTCACTGCCATGCAGAGATATCATGGCTAATCCTTCTGGAGAAGAAAATGCTGCTACCTCCCACAGGGCACTCAGGCTGCTCTTATGAATGTTCATGGAGTTAAAAGTCAATCTATTGTTGTGGTAGGTACTGGGTGTATATCCAGTGTGTATCATAAGATGCTTCCCAAGATGGGTTCTGAGCCATCTTGCCTGGGTAATCACACAAAAATGGCCAAGTGTGTTGCATAGTTAATAATATTGTACAAATTTCAATTTCCTGGTTTTGATGATACGCTTGGGTTATGTAAGATATCACTGGGGAAGCTGGGTGAAAGATACACGTGAAACTTGTTTTGCTTTTCAACTTCGCATGAGTCTAAAATTAATTTTTTTAAAAAAATTTAAAAATAAGAGTATCCAGATCCAATTAATGCCCCAAATTAAAGGGAACCAAACTATATCTGGAATGCAAGAGATGTGAACCCTATGAGAACACTGGATGGTGCTATAGCAAGGAAAGGCTGTATCAGCATTCTTACAGACTGTTTTTTCTTGCCAAGAAGGAATGAGATTTCACCAGATCCATTTTCCTGAACCATTTGCTCAGTATCTCCCTTCAAACCACTATTTTATTTCTGCCACTAAGAAAAATTACCAGGTACACTCACCCACCCTGAAAAAGGAAGAAAGTATAATTGTTTTGCTTACTTTCAGATAACAAAGTAGGAAATCAGAAGTCCCTAGGTAATGGGAAAAAATTCCAACTTTGTTTTATTTAAGAGATGCCAAGACTCCTTGTGCCACTGGCACTGTGGATGGAGGGATTTCCTGCATGCTAAGTCACTAATGCAAGATGCATTAGCCCTTAGCTTTAGAAGTTCCAGGTTTCTTGGCACCAAAGGGTTATGAATAATCCTTTCCATTCCCTGTGACTGCTGGAGGCCTTTCAAAATGTTTCCTAGCCCTCACCCCTCCTGCCCTTTGATCTTGTCAGGGAGAATGCAAGATATCAAGTTGTTTATATCCTAGAGTAGCTGCAGTGCTTCTCCAACTTTAGTGTGCATTGGAATCACCTGGGAAAATACAGATTCTCAGGCCACACACACACTGAAATTCTGAGTGCATAGATCTAGGCTGCAGCAAGTGTTCTCCATTATTGACAATTGACAATATTAACTGTAGCTCATACTATGAAAATCACTGGCAGAGGGCACTTGCTTATAAGGAAAATGGTTTATTATACACAAGATTTCATTACAGGATTATATGAAAATCAAAGGGTTGACATGAGCATTGAATCAAGAAGCGAAAATGTGATCATGATTCATCAGCTCACATTTTAGACTTAATAGTCTGTTCAATAATTAATCATTTAAAAATGAAAATTTAGAATTCTCCAGGTTTTTTTCACTTATGAGATATGGCATCGCTATTATTTCAATCAGCCTAATTGGGACAAAATGAAGCAGAATTCCTTAGTGTTTCTTGGCCAGTTGTAAATACTTGCATCTACATTTTAAAGACTGACTTCTTTTTAAGTATCAACAAGAAGAGTAGAAATGGGTTAACATACAGACTTGCTTAGTTTACATGGGTCGTGATTATTTAGGAAAATTGAAGGGGCAATGTGGGGGCAGAGCCCCAGAGAGCAGTTTCCAGGCTCTCAGCCTCATGTGGAGAGGTGCTGGCTCAGATAGTGGATGGTCGTCAGCTGTGGCTGGTTGGCCATCAGCTGTAGCCATTAAGCCATTGGTCACTGATATAACTGCCTTGGCTATGGAGGGGAGCCGAGGAGAGTGAAGGAGGAGACTGAAGGAGAGTAAGGAGAGTCGAGGAGAGTTGGTCGGTTGGCAGCAAAGCGGACAGCAGGTCGCACGTCGTGTAAACCCAGCCTCCAGTGAGACCATAGTGGTATGACTTCCCTACCTATGGCTCCGTGGGTGTTCCTTTTTGGCCTCACCGTGTCCTGCGTTCTTATGTGGGGAGTGGGAGCAGAGACCCCTCAGGCCGCCCCGCCGGACACCCCGCACGACAGGCAAGTTACATTTTAAAGCTGGGCCATCTTCAAACAGGTGTGTGGTGTTTTTTTATTGCTCCAACCCAGTTCATTCTTCCCTTTCTGAACAGAATTCCTCTTAGCATCTCATTTACCTTCCAACTTGGTAATTTATCGATTTTTCAAGCACAAGACTTTTGTCCTCAGCAGGACTGTGAGTACTGGGAAGAGTAAAATCATACCACTCTCCCACATACTTGGCATACAGCAACTGTTCAACAAATATTTGTTGTATGAATCCATGAATAAGTAAATGTAAATGAGCCATCAGTCAAACCACCTTCACTAAATAAAATAACACTGAAGGGGAAGGAATCCATACTAGCAAGACCATTGAATTGAATTTGTTTTTTTTTATTTTTTCCAGGAGATTGAGTTTTTAAAAAAATTTTTGTCATTCAACATTATTTTATATTAATTCCAAGCATCATAGTGGTTAGACATTTATATATTTTAAGAAATGATCCTCTGACTAGTCCAGTACCCACCAAGACTATAATACATAGTTATTATAATATTATGGACTATATTCCCTATGCTATACTTTACACCCCCATGATTATCTTGCACTTCTTAATCCCTTCTCTGTTTTCACCCACCCGTTTAATCCCCCTCCCATCTGCCAACCATCAAAATAGTCTCTGTATCTATGAGGTTATTTCTGTTCATTTATTTATTTTGTTGTTTAGATTCCACATATAAGTGAAATCACATTGCATCTGTCTTTCGCTGTCTGACATACCCACTCAACAAAATACCATTCAGAACCATCCATGCCGCAGCAGACAGCAAGAACCTATGCCCTTCAATGGCTGAGCAGTATTCCATTTTACATATGTATACCACCTATTCTTTATCTAGTTATCCATCCATGAACACCCAGGCTGCCTCCACATGTTGGCCGTTGCAAATAATGCTGCAATGAACATATGGATGCTTACATCCCCTCGAGGATGCGTTTTGCATTTCTTCAGATAAATACCCAGAAGTGGGATTACTGGGTCCTTCTTTGTCTTTGTTATAGCCTTTGTTGTAAAGTCTATTTGTCTAAGTATTGCTGCCACGGTTTTTTTTTTCTTTTTTCATTTTCGTGAAATATGGTTTTTCCATCCCTTTATCTTCAGACTGTGTGTGTCTTTCAATCTGAAACGAGTCTCTTGTAGGCAGCATATGTAAGGGTCTTGTTTTCATTCAGCCCTCCTATCTTTCTTTTTTTTAATTGGAGAATAATGGGGAACAGTGTGTTTTTCCAGGACCCATCAGCTCCAAGTCAAGCCGTTGTTTTTTGTTTTTGTTTTTTTTCAATCTAGTTGTGGAGGGTGCAGCTCACTGGCCCATATGGGAATTGAACCAGCGACCTTTGGTGTTATGAGCACTGTGCTCTAACCGACTGAGTCAATCGGCCGCTCTCTCCTATCTTTTGACTGGAGCACATAATCTATGTACATTTAAAGTAATTGTTGATAGATATATAGTTATTGCCGTTTTATTATTTTCTTTTTTCTTTTTTTGTCTTAAAGATGTCCTCTAACATTCCTTGTAATACTGATTTGGTGGTGACGAACTCCTTAGGTTTTTCTTGTCTGGGAAGCTGTTTATCTCTCCTTCAATTCTAAATGATAGACTCACTGGGTAGAGTAATCTTGGTTATAGGTCCTTCATTTTCATCACTTTGAATATTTCCTGCCAATCCCTCTAGCTAGCCTTCAAAGATTCTGTTGATAAATCAGCCGACAGTCTTATGGGAGCTCCCTTGTAGATAACTAAGTGCTTTTCTCTTGCTGCTTTTAAGATTCTTTATCTTTAACCTTTGGTGTTTTAATTTGATGTGTCTTGGTGTAAGACTCTTGAGTTCACCTTGTTTGGGACTCTCTGCACATCCTGGAGTTGTATGTCTATTTCCTTTGCCAGGTTGGAGAAGTTTTCTGTCGTTATTTCTTCAAATAAATTTTCAATTCATTTTTCTGTTTCTCTTCCTGCTGGTACTCGTATGATGCAAATGTTGGTACACTTGATATTGTCCCAGAGGCCCCTTAATATTTTGGATTCTTTTTTCTTTTTGCTGTTCTGATTGGGTGTTTTCTGCTACCTATCTTCTAAATTGTTGATTCGATCCTCTGCTTCATCTAACCTACTGTTGATTCCCTCTAATGTATTCTTTATTTCAGTTACGGTATTCTTCATTTCTGATTGGTTCTTTCTTATGTTTTCTATCACCATTTTTTATGTTTCCTATCTCTATATCGAAGGTCTCGCTGAGCTCTTGAGCATCCTTATCATGTTTTGAATTCTGCCTCTGGTAGATTGTTTATTTCCATTTTGTTTAGTTATTGTTCTGGAGCTTTGTTTTATTCTTTCATTTGGAACATGTTTCTTTGTCTCCCCATTTTAGTTGCCTCCCTGTGTTTGTCAATATGTGTTAGGTAGGGCTGCTATACCTCCCAGACTTAGTAGAGTGGCCTCATGTAATAGATGTCATGTGGGTTCCAGTGCCGCAGTTTCCCTGGTCACCTGAGCTGGGTGATTCAGGTGTGTCCTTGTGTGAGATGTTTGTGTCCTCCTGTTGTAGTTGAGCCTTGGTGGCTGTTTGCATGTCAATGGGAGGAATTGACCCTCAGGCTGATTGATTGTGAGGACAGGCTGTGTCTTCAGTGGAGGAGCTGTTGTGCAGGGGCTGATCCTATCAGCAGGATTTGCTTTAGCAGGATTTTGGTGTCTGCTTAGTATACACTTTGGGTGTGTTGTCCTTGGAGACAAATGGGTGGTGCTCTGGCTCAGTCCAAACCTGGCCATAGTTCATGCCAGCCCCAGGGCATCTTGGGAGGAGCCCTGCTGCAGGACTATTTCAACCACAATCTGTGCTCTGTTTGGGGCCACCTGACATGAGCCACAAAGCAATACATAGAGGGCAGCCACCCAAACTGGGCTTGGACATGCTTCAATAGACCAAGCTGCAAACCGAAGCTAGTTGCCCCTAGTGCCAGACTTGGGGCTGCTCAGCAAGAGGTATGAGGCATGCTGAAATCAGATGCTATTTATTTAGGTTTTGTGATAGTTTGAGAGATTTTAGGAATGTCCATAGCATGAGCCAAGACAGGCTGTTTGGAAAAGCCACTCAAAGTGGCTTGGCTGTGCCTGAAATTTCAGTAAGTTGTAGTCTCAGAGAATCACCAGGGCGAGGCAAAGAGTGTTAGCCAGTTGATGGAGGCTCTGATATGGCTGCTTCCTGCATCTACATACTAGGTTGGAGGCAGGGTTCAACACAGAAACAATGGATTCTGCTAGCACTTCTATCTGGGAGGAAGCTGCCACTCCAGCTCTTACCCTGAAGCCAGACAACACAACTCCTCCCCCTACATCACTAGTACCCTTTGAGCCACTGTCCCAGCACTGGAGACCAGAGAGAGAGTGAGTCCATCAGCAAGTAAGTCCGTGCGTGGGCCCTTTAAAAGGAATCACCTGGAAGTCTAACCACCCTCTTTCTCCCTCAGCCACAATCTCAGCTGGTTTTCATAGCCAGAAACTATTGGGACTTTTCTCCCTGGCACTGGAACCCTGAGCTGGGGATTCTGATGTCAGGCTGGGAGCCCTTACTCCTCCAGGTGGAACCTCTGCAGACAAGATATCCCTCCTGATTTGTAACGGTCACATGTGTCTGTGGGACCAGCATGTTCAACATCTCTGCCCCTCCTCCCAGTCTCCTTCCAGGTGTCTTCTTCTGTATGTCCTTAGGTTCAGCTAGATTTCAAGCAATTCCCAGTGATAGTTGTTCTGTTGTTTGGTTGTAATTTTGATGCAGTCATAACAAGAGGCAAGCGTTTACCTACTCAGTACCTACTCTGCCATCTTGACTGGGAAAAAAAAAAGAGCATTGAATTGAGAGTTAGCAGAATTAGTCTCTGTTTCTTTTTTTATTTTTTAAGATTTTATTGGGGAAGGGGAACAGGACTTTATTTGGGAACAGTGTGTACTTCCAGGCCTTTTTTCCAAGTCAAGTTGTTGTCCTTTCAGTCTTAGTTGTGGAGGGCGCAGCTCAGCTCCAGGTCCAGTTGCCGTTGCTAGTTGCAGGGGGCGCAGCCCACCATCCCGTGTGGGAGTCGAACCGGCAACCTTGTGGTTGAGAGAACACACTCCAACCAACTGAGTCATCTGGGAAGCAGCTCAGCTCAAGGTGCCGTGTTCAATCTTAGTTGCAGGGGGTGGCTGCCCACCAGCCCTTGCGGGACTCGAGGAGTTGAACTGGCAGCCTTGTGGTTGAGAGCCCACTGGCCCATGTGTGAATCGAACCGGCAGCCTTCGGAGTTAGGAGCATGGAGCTCTAACCGCCTGAGCCACAGGGCCGGCCCATCAAACCACTTTTAAACTGTCTTCATTGTCACTGCAACATCACCATAAACTAATTTTGACATTTTGTGTGTTTCTCTAGTACTTTTTGCAGTTTGAAACAAAATTCCATGTTAATGCGTTGTTTATGACCCATGATTTATGGCACACTTTAAAACACACCTTCTCTCAACCTGCGCTCACACCTGACTGACAGCACCGAACAAGTAGAAACTTGTCACATGCTGTTATTACAATTCATTGCCACTTCCCGTATTGAAGATCCCTGCCTTCTGTTTGATGGCCCTCAGCAGCAGCCTTCACCATATTTTTTTTTTACCACACCTTGTTAAATCTATTTCTTTGGACACTGTCATGGAAACTGCAGCTTTCCTCTGCCCAGTATTTCTGCTTTTGAAGGAACCATCTCTCTTTACTCAGTGTGATCATTCTGGGAGTGCCTTGGTCCCAGCACCCAGCTGCTCCCCAGGTAATCCTACGAGTGGCAAGGTGCTCTAGTCAGAGTATCTCACCCATCAATAATGGTGATTGTAAATGTGGCCATGAGGCTGAATCTACTGATTCCATTAGACCAAAACTGAATTTGTCATAGACAGATCAATGAGGCTTTTGTTTGTTTCTAGTACCTGCTCAATGTTCATACTTCTCATTTAAATTTTAGTGACTATTTCTAAGAATATTTATGGTGATTTAGAAAACAGGATCTGTTTTGTTTCAAATTGAAAATACTCTGTTCAAAATCCTCCTGAGAGATGGGGCCAGAGTTGTTTACCACAGGGCATGGAGAATTTATGCGTGTGTATGTGAAACTTTCAATGTCTTGATTGTGGTGGTGGTTACCACTGTGTGCATTTGTGAAAAGTCATAGAACCAAATATCAAATATGGTGAATTTTACCATCTGTAAATTATACCTTGAAGGAGATCAGAATATGCCACCCCAAAATATGCCACTTTGGCATAAAGATTATTTTTAATTAAAGGCAATTGAGAATTTGTTAATCCAAGAAGAGTTCTTGTGCCCTTCTTATCTGCCTAAAAAGAGAACATAATATCCCCTTTGTGAAGGTGTTACCCCTCCCCTCCACCAGAAATCATTGTAATTAAGGAGTTGACACTGAGATAAGTTTTGCATAAACACACCTTACTAAAAATAATCTTTATAAAAGATCTAACAATGAAGTTCGCAAACTAATCCTACAAAAAGTGCTGTATACCTCATTGCTGAATATCACTACAGTCACCTTCGACGTACTTCCCTTGGGAACTTATGCACCAGTGCCAGAACCTAGTCCACCCTTCAAAGCAATTCTGGAACTCTTTTTCTGGAATGGTCATCAGAACTGTTGTCGTATTACCCTTGATGTCCTGAATGTCTTCAAAATGTCTTCCTTTCAATATTTCTTTTATCTTCAGGTAAAGACAGAAATCATTGGGGGCCAGATCAGGTGAATAGGGAGGGTGTTCTGATACAGTTATTTTTTACTGTCTAAAAAGTCCCTCACAGACAGTGCCATGTGAGCTGGTGCATTGTTGTGATGCAAAAGCCATGAATTATTGGCAAAATGTTCAGGTGTTTTAATGCATTTCTTTTCAACACTTCCAAATAGTAAACTTGGTTAACTGTTCAGTTGGTACAAATTCATAATGAATAATCCCTCTGATACCAAAAAGTTTAGCAACATCATTGTAATAAGCTTGTGAATTTAATTGTCAGACCTTGTATTCCATTATTTCCCACATACAGTTGCTAGTCATTTCCCCATAATTTATCATCCTTTGAAGCCCAACCCTCTTTTCTCTCTTAAAAGGGTATATAAGTCCCAGTCTAATCACTTCTATGAGTTTCACTGTTTTTCTGTAAACAAACGTGCATGTGAATATGAATTAAAATTCTTGGCCTTTTCTCCTTTTAACCTGTTTTTTAGGTGGTTTAATTTACAGATCCCTAGTTACTGAACATAAAAGGGCAGAGGAAATGTTTTTCCTTCCCAACAAGCTCAATAAAAAAAAAAAAAAATTAAAAATAAATCTCTTTCCAAGATGTGTTTAAGTAATAGTAGTCATTGGGGGTAAAGAAAAAAGATCACAAAACACCATGCTCAGTTTGATCTTAAATGGACACCTGTGGTTTGCATTTGCCCAAAACCCCCCTTCCCTCTAAGAGTCTGCCCCTCCCTGACTACTTGCCTCGTAATAACACAACAGTAAATTGGCTAAATGGGAAATTTTCTGAAATATTATTATTAAATATTTAAATACTTAGACATATTAAAATTACTACAAGACTTCACATAATTGCCCTCATGACACAGCACTTAACGATTTCTTATGTAGTGCATATAGCTCAGTCACTACATTATATAGACAATATCATAAAGTATCAGAAATAATTGTCTCCTGTCATAGTCAATGAATCATTCAATTAAGTAAATAATTACATGACCCATCCCAGTAGGGGTCACTGCTGTTCATTGCAAAATCACATAATAGTGATTTAGAAGAAAACTTTAAGATCATAAACTAAGGTTATTCATTTGGAACACAAATTATTTTTAAACACTTCCTCTGTATCTCATTATTTTGAGCAATCTATTTTAAACCTATGAACCAATACTTTATAAAAGTTATACAGACTACTTTAAGGACAACATATGGCTGTTAAAAGATAAACTGAAGAATTGTAAAAGTTTTAAGAGTTTGTTTGATCAAAAATCAATTAGAATCAGGCAGCACCAAACTGAAAGTGATTAGGAGTGTTCCACCAACAGGAGCAGTGGAAAGACTTTTATAAAGAAGATATGAAAGCAAAACAAGGAAAATATTTGATTGACTAGAGCTTAGGGTTGCCTTATTTGGGAAAGCCTACTTGGTTCTTTGTGATCAGTTTTCTTTAGGTTTTGATGTCTTACCTTAACTAAGTAAACCTTGATTTACTTACATAGGCTACTAAGGCATTAAAGCCACTGAAGTCTAAGGGCCTCCTTGTTTATGAAGAAAAGCAGAGTTTGTCACTCCAAAATATGCCTCTTTGGGGATATTGATTATTTTGGCTGGATATTTTAAAGAAACAGCAGACATGGGAAAAGCTTTGAAAACCAAGTAGAAGTTACCCTGTGTAAAGGACATTTACATTTATAAAGGAAATCTCCATTTATATGGGTGTTTCCCTCACTGTACCACGAAGAAGAGGATATTTAAATCTCTAGAAATTGTTATCAATGGAGAAGGCATGGACTTAAATCTGCATAGCAATCTTAGCCTCATTTACTGTGATTTTCCTGGTAACCTCCCATAACTGATTCCCTACCCCAAATAGCTTCTTTTGACTTTAGCAGAAGGTGGTACTTAAGGTGATAGCTTCTTCCATTTTGGCAAGTTACTCAGTGTTCCTGGGTCTCTCCCATGTATACAGGAAGTATATTAAACTTTAATTTGTTTTTCTCTTGCTAATCTCTTTCATGTCAATTTCATTATTAGATCAGCCAGAAGAACCTATGAAGGTAGAGGAAACATTTTCTGCCCCAACAGGATCCTTACCATACATTTCATTTTTTCATAGTTTTTCTTACCATTGTCTTTGTCATTACCTAGTCTTTTACAATTCCATATTCAGACTTATAATTTATTTTCTAGTACTTTAAACACTAGTTATTTTGGACCACTTGAAATAGACAATTAATACAGATAGATTATCCCTGCCTGAAGATTATTCTTTTGGCAAAATACATGGGCAGAGGAATCATCATGAGTTCCATGTATTAGGTTTTACAAGGAAATTGCCTACCTATAAAGAGCAAACATTCCAGCCTGAGACATCAACTTGTGTGGTTGGATGATGAATGGGAAAATGAAATTGGAGTCATGGAATTTTAAGGCTGGGAGAGATCTTAAGTATTATGAGTACAACATGGTTTTTGCTCTTAAGGGGCTCAATATCCACAGCAACCAGTGAGTGAGTGGACTGCAGGAAGTTTTGTGACCATTTGGATACACGTGCAACCTAGAAGTACAGACAGGTAACGTACCATGGGACAACCTTTGATCTCTGGGGTTTGGGAGCTCCTTGATAAATATTCTCCTCTCTATCCTTCCAGTAGACAATTCTGAGGTGAATTTATACATGGCTCCTTAGAGACTTTACAGCAGGATTAAACTTTAGTTTCCCAGAGCAGTGAAGAGTTTAAAAATGCAACTATCAGCCAATTTCACTTTTTCAGTACCTCCCACTATTAAGATCACTTCCCAAAATGGTCTGCATACAAACACATTTCTCAGCTTCTGCTTGAATAGACCCACATTCTACAGGACCTTACCAGGCACCTGCAAGTCCTAATCCTCTCAGTTTCTAGAGAGAGAACCATCTTACTTCACATTGACGTGCTCTCTGCTATGGTTAGGAGCAGACTTATCTTCTCCTCTAAAGTGGTGAAAATTCCTTCATAAACTCCCCACATTATAAATATTCCTGTATAACTATTGTCTGTCAGTGGCTCCTCTCCCATTGTCTTGGCCCTTGCTAGTTGCAACCTTGTCAACCTTTTCACTCCCGTATTGTTATTTTAGCTGGGGACCACTGAAATATACAATTACCAAAATAAAAACACCAACGGATGGGCTCAATAGCAGAACGGAGATGACAGTGAAGATTCAGTGAACTTGAAAACAGAACAAAAGAAATCACCAATCTGAACAACAGACAGGAAATAGACTCAAAAAAAAGAAAGAAAAAGAAAGAGAGAGAGAGAGAGAGAGAGACAGAGAGAGAGAGACAGAGAGAGAGAGAGAGAGAGAGAGAGAGAGAGAGGAAGAGAGGAAGGAAGGAA
Source organism: Rhinolophus hipposideros (assembly GCF_964194185.1). NCBI lineage: Eukaryota > Metazoa > Chordata > Mammalia > Chiroptera > Rhinolophidae > Rhinolophus > Rhinolophus hipposideros. Next base: position 45,827,584 of record NC_138063.1, read on the forward strand.
AGAAAGAAAGAAAGAAGGAAGGAAGGAAGAAAGGAAGAAAGGAAGAAAGAAAGTAAACAGCCTCGGGTGTCAGTGAAACTGTAACAAAAGATCAAACATGTGCCTTTCTTTTTTGCATCTTTTGAAATGTTCATATGGAATTTCTTTTTGTGTTGCTGTTGTTAATATGGTGAATAACATTGATTTGTCTTTTGAATGCTAGGCCAATCTTGCACATCTTGGTGATAATATATTATCCATTTTGTTTATTTTTGGATTCTATTTGATAATATTTTATGAAGGATTTTGTTAACTGTGTTCATAAAGATATTGATGGAAGACATATCATGTAAAAATATTTAAGTAATAATCTGGATTTGTTATAATAGCAAAGAACAAGGAATGCTTGGTTTAAGAAATGCATTGGTCTACTTTGCACCTTATCTGAATGGGGGTGGGGAGTTCAGGAGAGCTCCAGTTCATTTTTGGCTTTGTCATTTGTTTGAAGGTAATCACTGGTAGAATTTAAAAATAAGCTATGAAACAAAATAACACAGGAAAGATCACTGTATCCATTATAGCAATGATTAGATCATTAATAATCATTAGATAAAATAGATTAAACTTCCAATGAAAAGACAAAGATTCTCAGACTCAACAGAAAACAGCATCCACTTCCAACTCTATGGAGTTTCTGGGACACCCAAAAAAAATAAGTCACAGAAAAGAATAAAGCAATATGATTTCTTTTCCTAGTTTTCTGACACTAAGCGTACAGCTGTTGAATTTATTGACTGCCACCCTGCATACACTGCTTTTTAAAAGATGTATTATACTTATTAATTTGTTAAAACATAAATTAAAGCATATTAAAAATATTGAGTCTATTTGAGCAAAAATTGATTTCAATTGGGCAGCACCAAACAAGAAATGGTTAGGAGTTCTCCACCAACAGAAGCCAGAGGCAAGATTTATATAGAGTAAGTACAGAAGTAAAAACCATAAATTATTGAATGGCTATAGCTTAAAGCCTAGCTAGCTGCTTGTAATAGATTGTCCTTAGGTTTCAATTTTGTAACCTTACGGTATGTACAGGCTTAGATTTTGGTTTGCTTACATAAGTCACCATGGCTGTCTAGTCTACTTGTTTAACAACTAATTTAACAATATAACATCTATAGTAATATATTTTCTTTTTCTTTCTTTTATTAAAGTTTATTGGGGTGACAATTGTTAGTAAAGTTACATAGATTTCAGGTGAACAATTCTATATTACATCATTTGTAAATCCCATTGGATGTTCACCACCCAGAGTCAGTTCTCCTTCCATCACCATACATTTGATCCCCTTTACCCTCATCTACCACCACCTCCCCCCTTACCCTCTGGTAACCTCTAAACTATTGTCTGTGTCTATGAGTTTTTGTTTCTTTGTCTTGTTCTTTTGTTGTTTTTGGTTTCTATACCACATGTCAGTGAAATCATATGGTTCTCCGCTCTCTCCGTCTCACCTATTTCGCCCAGCATTACAATCTCAAGATCCATCCATGCTGTCACAAACAGTCCCATTTCATCCTTTCTTACCATCGAATATTCCATTGTGTGTATAAACTACAACCTCTCCATCCATTCACCCATCGAAGACACACTGGCTGCCTCTATGTCTTGGCCACCGCAAACAAAGCAGCAATGAACATTGGAGCACACTCGTCTTTATGTATAAATGTTCTCACATCTTTTAGGTAGACACCCAGGAGAGGGATTGCTGGATCTCATGGCAATTCCACTCATAATTTTTTGAGGAACATCCACACTGCCCTCCACAGCGGCTGCACCAGTCTGCATTCCCACCAACAGCATAGAAGGTTCCTTTTACTCCACAGCCTCTCCAACATTTGTTACTATTTGTCTTGTTGATGATAGCCATTCTAACCGGGGTGAGGTGATATCTCATTGTGGTTTTTATTTGCATTTCTCTGATGATTAATGATGTTGAGCATTTTTTCATATGTCTATTGGCCATTTGTATGTCCTCTTTGGAGAAATGTCTCTTCAGGTCTTCTGCCAATTTTTCAGTTGAGTTGTTGTTTTATTTTGTTGTTGAGTTGCATGAGTTCCTTGTATATTTTGGATGTTAGCCCCTTATTGGAGGCACTGTTTGCAAAACTCTTCTCCCATTCAATTGGTTGTCTCTTTATTTTGCTGATGGATTCTTTTGCTGTGCAGAAGCTTTTAAGTTTGAATAATCCCATTCATTTAGTTTAGCTTTTACTTCCCTTGCCTTTGGAGTCAAATTCATAAAATGCTGTTTGAACCCAAGATCCATAAGTTTAGTACCTATGTTTTCTTCTATGCAGTTTATTGTGGCAGGTCATATGCTTAAGGCTTTGATCCATTTTGAATTAATTTTGGTACATGGTGACAGATAGCAGTTTAGTTTCATTCTTTTGCACGTGGCTTTCCAATTCTGCCAGCACCATTTATTGTAGAGGCTGTCTTTTCTCCATTGTATGTTTTTTGTTTCATTGTTAAAAATTATCTGTCTATATTTATGTGGTTTTATTGCTGGGTTCTCAATTCTATTCCATTGGTCTATGTGTCTGTTTTTCTGCCAATACCATGCTGTTTTGATTATTGTAGCCCTGTAGTGCAATCTAAAGTCAGGGAGTGTGATACCTCCAGCATTGTTCTTTTTTCTTAAGATTGCTTTAGTTATTCGGGGTCTTTTGTGGTCCCAAATAAATCTGATGACTTTTTGTTCTATTTCTTTAGAAGATGCCATTGGGATTTTGATGGGGATTGCATTAAATCTGTATATTGCTTTGGGTAATATGGCCATTTTAACTATGGTGATTCTTCCAATCCATGAACACGGAATGTCTTTCCATTTCTTTGTGTCTTCTTCAATTTCTTTTAAAAATGTCTTATAGTTTTCAGCATATAGGTCTTTCACATTCTTGGTTAAGTTTATCGTAGGTATTTTATTTTTTTTGCTACAATTGCAAAAGGATATGCTTTTTTTATTTCTTCTTCTGAGAGTTCATTGTTAGTATATAGGAGGAATACAATGAACTTTTGTACATTGATTTTTAGCTGGCAAATTTACTGTACTCATTTATTCGTTGATTGTTTCTAATAGCTTTTTGGTGGAGTCTTTAGGGTTTTCTCTATATATAGTATCATGTCACCTGTAAAGAATGACAATTTAACTTCTTCATTTCCAATTTGGATGCCTTTTATTTCTTTCTCTTGCCTGATTGCTCTGGCGAGGAGTTCCAACACTATGTTGAAAAGCAGAGGTGATATGGGACAGCTCTACTGTGTTTCTGAACATAGAAAAAAGGGCTTCAGTTTTTCACGGTTAATTATGACATTAGCTGAGGGTTTATCATATAAGGCCTTTATTATGCTAAGGTATTTTCCTTCTATACCGATTTTATTAAGTGTTTTAATCATAAATGGATGTTGTATCTTGTCAAATGCTTTTTCTGCATCAATTGATATAATCATATGATTTTTATTTTGTTTATGTGATGTATCACATTGATGAATTTGTGTATGTTAAACCATCTTTGTAATCCTGGGATGAACCCACTTGGTCATGATGAATAATCTCTTTAATGCATTGTTGCGTTAGATTTGCTAGACTTTTGTTTAGGATTTTTGCATCTGTATTCATCAGAGATATTGGTCTGTAGTTTTTTTTGTGTGTGTTATCCTTACCAGGTTTTGGTATCAGAGTGATGTTGGCCTCATAAAATGAGTTAGGGAGTACTGTCACTTCTTCAGTTTTTTGGAAGAGTTTGAGCAGGATTGGTATTAGATCCTCTTTGAAGGTTTGGTAGAATTCACTAGTATAGCCATCTGGTCCCGGACTTTTGCTTTTGGGAAGGTTTTGGGTGACTGATTCAATTTCCTTACTGGTGATCAATCTATTTAGATTTTCCAATTCTTCATGTTTCAGCCTAGGAAGTCTATATGTTTCTAAGACTCCATTTCTTTTCTTCTAGGTTATTGGATTTGGTGGCATATAGTCCTTCATAGTATTCTTGGATGATCCTTTGTATTTCTGTGTCATCCGTCATAACTTCCCCTTTTTCATTTCTGATTTTGTTTATTAGTGTCTTCTCTCTTTTTATATTAGTGAGTCTAGCCAAGAGTTTGTCAATTTTGTTAATCTTTTCAAAGAACCAGCTCTTTCTCACATTAAATTTTTCTATTGTCTTTTTGTTCTCTATTTCATTTAGTTCTGCGCTGATTTTTATTATTTCCTTTCCTCTGCTGACCTTGGGTTTCATTTGTTCTTCTTTTTCTAGTTCTTTGAGGTGTAACATGAGGTTATTTATTTGGGATTTTTCTTGTTTGTTGAGATAGGCCTGTAATGATATAAATTTCCCTCTTAAAACTGCTTTTGCTGCTTCCCAAAAATTTTTGTAGGATGTATTTTCATTGTCATTTGTTTCTATGTATCTTTTCTTTTATTTTATTTTTTTATTTTTTATTCTATGTATCTTTTGATCTCTCCTCTAATTTCTTCTTTGACCCGGTCGTTCTTTAAGAGTATGTTGTTTACTGTCCATGTATTTGTGGTTTTTCTTGCTTTCTTTTTGCAGTTGACATCCAATTTAAAAACCTTGTGATCAGAGAATATGCTTCGTATGATCAATCTTAAATTTGCAGAGGCCGGTTTTATGTCTCAGTGTATGGTCTATCTTTGAGAATGTTCCACGTACACTGGAAAAAAAATGTATAGTCTGATGTTTTAGGATGAAGTGCTCTATAAGTGTCAATTATGTCCATTTCATCTAATGTATCATTTAGGGCTGCTATTTCATTATTTTCTGTTTGGATGATCTATCCATAGCTGTCAATGATGTATTTAGGTCCCCTAGTATAATTGTGTTTTGGTCAATTTCTCCCTTTAGTTCTGTTAGCAGTCCTCTTTACCATTATGAAATGTCCATCTTTCTCTCCTTTTATCTTTTTCACCCTGAAATCTGTTTCATCTTATATCGTTATGGCTGCACCTGATTTTCTCTGGATACCATTTGCTTGGAGTGTCAATTTCCACCCTTTCACTTTGAGTCTATGTTTGTCCTTATAGCTGAGATGTGTCTCTTGGAGACAGCATATGGTTGGGGTTAGTTTTTTGATCCAGTCTGCTACTCTGTGCCTTTTTATTGTTGAGTTCAGTCCATTTACATTTAGGGTGCTTATTGATATGTGAGGATTTCCTATCATTCTATCTTTAGTTTTCTGGTAAGGCTATGTCTCCATTGTTTCTTTGCCTTTTTGTTGGTCTCTATTATTTCTGCATGGTGGTATTCTATGATTTTTCCCTTTGTTTCTTCTTTATTACAGTATATATGCAGTTCTGGATTTTTTTTTTTTTGAGTGGTTACCATAAAGTTTATGCAAAAGAAAGTTTGATATTTAGAGTATTCCATTTTCTTCAGCATGGTTACTTTCTCCAATCCCATATGCCAGTTCAGGCCTTTACTCTCCCCGTTTTTGTGTTTTGGTTGCCACAAATTGTCCCTGTTGATGGTGGTCGAATAGCCTCCTTTAGTATTTCTTGCAGTGCAGGTCGTGTATTAGAAAATTTCCTCAGCTTCTGTATGTCTGGAATGGTCTTTATTCCACCTTCATATCTAAAGGATATCTATGCTGGATATAGTATTCTTGGCTCATAATTTCTCTCTTTCAATAGTTTGAATGTTTGATTCCACTCACTCCTGGCTTATAGAGTTTCTGCTGAAAAATCTGATGATAATCTAATGAGCTTTCCTTTGTAGGTTAGTGTCTTCTTTTCCTTGGCTGCCTTGAGGATTGTTTCTTTGTCGTTGATTTTTGACAGCTTCAATACCATGTGCCTTGGAGAAGGCCTGTTGGAGTTGAGGTAATTAGGTGTTCTATTTGCTTCTTGGATTCGAGGATCCAGTTCTTTCCAGAAGTTTGGGAAGTTCTCATCGACGATTTGTTTGAATATACTCTCTGTTTCCTTCTCTCTTTTTTCTCCTTCTGGTATGTCCATTATTCTTATAATGCTCTTTCTGATGGAGTCAGAAAGTTCTTGTAGAGTTCTTTCATTTCTTTTAAGTCTCAAGTCTCTTTGTTCTTCCATCTGTGTAATTTCCAGGTTTCTATCTTTGATGTCACTGATTCTTTCCTCCATTGGTCAAGTCTACTACCTAAGGTGGCTATTTCATTCTTCATTTCTTGTATTCAGTTTTTAATCTCCAGAAATTCCGTTAAGTTCTTTTTTAAAATTTGAATCTCTTAGGTAAAATGTTCATGTTGTTCTTTGATTGTGTTTCTGAGTTCATTAAACTGCCTCTTTGTGTTTTCTAGCATCTCATTGAGTTTTGTCAGAACAGAATCTTGAATATTCTGTCATTTAAGTCACATATTTTCATATCTTTAAGTTCATTTTCTGGAGACCTTTCACTTTCTTTCTGAACTGTTTTGTTGCCTTGGTTATTCATGGCAATTAATAATTTATTATTTCTCTTCCTAGACATCTACAGGAGTGGGTTTTGCAACAGGTTGACAGGAAGAGGTCTTTCTTTTGTTTTCCAGTACGTGTTGGTAGAATGTTTTATTTTCTCCGACTGCAGCCGTTTTTTCTTTCTCACACTGTAGTGTTATGTTTTCTCTGCACTATTCCAGCTTCTCACAATTGGGGGATTCCCTGGAAGGCAGGCTTCTTCTCTGTTAACAGTTCACCTGGGTCATAGGGTCCGTGTCCATGTGGGGATGAGGAGAGTTTTTGAAGTTCCAAAGCTCTTCCTGCACCAGATTCTGAGCCCCTGTATTTCAGCATCTCTGTTTACTTCTGCAGGGATCCACCCAGATAGGTGGGGGCAGGGGCAGGGTGGGTTGTGAGAGGTGGCCCAGAGCAATGGCGGCAACCACCACCACAGCCAGTCCTGCTTCCACAGCTCCCTCCCTTTTGCCAGAACTAGTTGCGCTGTGAATCTGTGTCTGCGGACCACAGTTCTCAGAACTGCAGATATTCTGTTCTTTCGATCTGACATTGCTACTGTTCTTCTTCTAGCACTGGGCATCTGGAGGTGGGGCGAGAGCTGGGGATGTATGGAGGGGCCAGCTAGTCTCAGTGCCTAAGGCTTCCATTTTCAGCTCGGCAGTGAGGGCTTAAACCACCATTTTCAGCCTTCTTTCCTCATTCTTTGTTCCGAGGTCTCTGCCTTGAGTATTGGGTTCAGCTGTGTTATATGCTGTCCCCACAGCCCTGTGGGCCATAAGCGGAGCCCTAGCAGTCCAAGTTCTTCCCTCTCCTACAGCTAGGTAGTTCTGGGATGCAGCGAGCTCAGAGCACTAGGTCTCCCGGAGCGACTCCGTCTCCACACTTCTCTCTTCCCTCCTCCTCTGCTCACAGGATTTGCCCACGTTTAGGTGAATTCAGTAGTGAGACTCTTCATCTTGCCTGTCTGCTGTGCAGGAGTCTTTTGTGGAGTTATAGTTGTTCAATTTGTTGTAAACTCTAGGGGAGACTTTCAGTGGCTCACCTCATGCAGCCATTTTGATGACGTACTACGTCTATAATAATAGATTTTCTAATGTTGAATTAGCCTATTGTTTCTGATATAAACACTAAAAGAAAAAACAGCCAAATATTTATCAGGCAATCTTAAACAAACAAAAATATATAAAGCAATAATAATAATAATAATATACGAAGAAGAGATCAAAGCAAAAAGCACTAAGTGAGTGTCATGCAGGGTGTCATGTGAGGTCTCTTCTGGGGTCTCTAATCCTGGTCCCCATATAAGAATGCAGGATATGGTGAGACCAAAAATAACACCCACGGAACCACAGATGGGGGAGTCATACCACTGTATTCTCGCTGGCGACATCCACCTCTCTGCAATCCGTTCTTGGTAGCTCAGCCACCATCTTCTTGCTAGCCCCCATTTGCTGCTAGCATAGCCACAGCAGTTATATTAGTGGCCAATGGCTCACTGGTTACAGCTGATGGCCAACTAGCCACAGCTGATGGTCATCCAATCACAGTTGATGGCCATTTACTACCTGAGCCAGCTCCTTTCCACGTGAGGCCGAAAGCCTGGAAACTGCACTCCTGGCTCTGTCCCCACAGTGAGATACAAATGACTACTTTTATTTTGCTTATTTCTTTATCTATTAAAATTAGAAACAATACATGGGCAGGGTTGGGAAGCAGAGATAGTACAGAAAGTTATAAAATTAGAATAATTTTACCTTTGCTCCAGCTATTAACCCCGTTCTACACCTGAAAGGAAATTACTGTCAGATCCGTTTATAAATGTTACACTTCATGTTCTTGTAAACTGTGGATAATATTGTGTCAAAATATAGAAACTAAAAAAGAAATTAATAGGTATAATTTTGATAGATACAGGATATTTTAATATACCTTTATCAGTCACACATCACACAGGTAACAAATAAGCTAAATTATAAAGGGTATAATAATAAAATTAACAAGTTACCTTAATAGGTAATATCAAATATCATACTTTTCACATGGGGAATATACTTTTTTCCAATGTCAAATATTAATATGATTCTTGTTTTAGTCTCCATTTCTCATTTATTATTAAGCAACAAAGGAAATATTGATAAACTTAAGAGTAGAAATTATAGAGTACATTCTCTGAACACAATGCTCTAATACAAAAAGTTAGTTAAAATTTAAATAAAATTTTAAATTCTAAATAACCAAAGTACTTAAAATTTTAATATAAATGTATTTAAACATGAAGATACATTATATATAATAAAAACTATCCAGATTCTAGAATCAATTTCCTTCAAGTGTTTTTTTCTCGTAGATAGACCTAAATAAACACAAATTATGAATTGAACATTAGTTTTGTAATAATACAAAAAAATTAATTTTATCCTATGAAGAGAGGCATATAAATTTTATTGTTGGTAACTGTAATGAAATTATAAAGATAACAGTTGATTGAGTATGCTACTCATGGAAGAAAGTGGCATTTTCCTAGGATGGATTTGTTTTTTGCTTACCTTTACGATCATGACTATTGAAATTCACGGAAGAAAAAGAAAAGAAATCAAATAGAAAGCACTTTGCTTATGTACATACACCAGATAATTTAACAACTATAAAGAAATAGAAGTGATGGGAGAATCAATGAACAGGAAAACCTACAAAGATATGGCTGAATTAAGTCCTATTGTCCCAACACAAAAATATTATTATGACATCATACTCTGGAATAAAGAAGTAGCAGGGGTTTCTGTTTGATTTTGAGCAGATACTTCTTGTTTATGGCTAATCACATCAATTGAAGCTTCACCCTCTGCTTCAAATGGTACAGGTTGTTTGATTGACCGTCAATCAAATGAGGATTTGCTCTCCATGACAAAACCTATTGCTTGAAGTCATCTTTCATTAGTTGTATACTATCTCTGCATCTTTAACTGCACCACAAAAATATCCTGCCCTGAGAACATCATATTAATATGATTCTTGTTTTAGTCTCCATTCATTTCTCAGAATTTTCATCTGTCAAGGTTAATTTCAGAGTCTCCTGGGTTGTAACTTTCACAAATGAAACACCTCAAGAAATGGAGTCCTTACCATGAATCACAGACTAATGAGGTAAAATGGTGGGACCAGTCTAGGTGTTTCTTCTTCATTATTCTTTGTATATTTATGCTTTTTCCAGTTTTTCCCATGAGCATTTGTTCCATTTTATAGGATAAGTTTTGTTTTAGTTTTTATGTTCCAAGAACTGGTTAGAGATATTTAATAAGTCTTCTAATTCAGTAATTTGATTTGTTGGTATTTTTTTCTTTCTTCTTTCTTTGGTTATTGTTAGTCTTCTAAATATTTTTTTTTTTTACTTGCTTATTGAATAATCCTTCTTTTACCTTGATAAAGAATGATGACATTAGAGGTCATGAATCTTTCTCTTGGTATTACCCTAACTTTCTTTCATGGGAAAATGTTGATCTGTATTAGTATTCTATTATTAATATTGTTGTTGTTGTTTTATTCTTTTCTACTAACCACCATAAAATTTCCAAGCTGTTTTGTTTGCCCCCTCAGTTTTATTGCTGATTTTCTCTTTGATTACATTTAATTGCATTTGTGGTCTGGAAAAGTAAGTTATATTCTCTTCTTTGGGGATATTTTTGAGGTGTTCTTTGTGGTGAATATTTACAGCAAATAGCAGTAATTATTCATTAGTGTTTGCAAAGAAGACGTGTTTGGGGCACAGATTTAAAATAATATTCAGGTTTATAAACTGTTAGAAATTTTCTTTATTTGATGTATTTCATATTACAATACTAATTATGACAATACTTGCTATGTTAACTATGACAATACAATAAAGAGACATAAATGCAAAGTAAATCATCTCTTCACTCCCTTTCCCTAAACTCTTGTTAAGAGCAAGAAAAGGATCCTTTCATTTTTCATACATAATCTTTAACACATATATCTTTAACCTTTTAAATTGTTATTTTATCCTTGTTTCTTAGTTTTTATTAATACTACCTGGGAAAAGCATATTATTTTCAAGTTCTTTTTATTTATTTATTTTTTAAGATTTTATTGGGGAAGAGGAACAGGACTTTATTGGGTAACAGTGTGTACTTCCAGGACTTTTTTCCAAGTCAAGTTGTTGCCCTTTCGGTGTTAGTTGTGGAGGGTGCAGCTCAGCTCTAGGTCCAGTTGCCCTTGCTAGTTGCAGGGGGTACAGCGCACCTTCCCTTGCGGGAGTCAAGGAATTGAACCGGCAACCTTGTGGTTGAGAGGACGCGCTCCAACAAACTGAGCCATCTGGGAGCTCAGCGGCAGCTCAGCTCAAGGTGCCGTGTTCAATCTTAGTTGCAGGGGGCACAGCCCACCATCCTGTGCAGGAGTCGAGGAATTGAATCGGCAACCTTGTGGTTAAGAGCCCAGTGGCCCATGTGGGAATCGAACCAACAGCCTTTGGAGTTAGGAGCATGGAGCTCCAACCGCCTGAGCCACCGGGCTGGCCCATCAAGTTCTTATATTTTTATGCTTCTTGTTCTATTTCTTGAAGTTTGTTCTTCATTTATTTTGATGTGCTATTTAATGTATAAAGTTTCATGACATTTATATATTAATTGTGTATAAATACCTTTAATAATTGCTAAGTTAACCTCTTTGTCCCATTTATTTCTTTTTGCCTTAAATTAAACATTTTACCATTACTTTCCTCTTATTGAATTTCCTGGCTACAATTTTCTTCATCCTTTTGGTTTTTTTTTTTCCTTAGGTCTTTTATCTTCAGTGTACCTCTTGTATATGTGATTGGGTTTTGTATTTTCATCTAATCAGAATGGATATATATGTGTGTGTATATATATATATATATGTGTATATATATATATACATATATGATTTAGATGTTTTCTTTCAGGAGAATCATATATATATGGTCTGACAATTAAGTTTGCGAGTTTGTTGCAATGATGTTGCTAACCTTTTTTGATATCAGAGGGATTATTCATTATTAATTTGTACCAACTAGATAAACAGTTAACCAAGTTTACTATTTAGAAGTGTTGAAAAGGCTGCATGAAAAAGTTAGACGACCTGAACTTTTCACCAACAAATTCATGACTCTTGCATCACGACAACTCACCAGCTCACACAGCACTGCCTGTGAGGGAGTTTTTAGCCAGTAGACAAATAACTATTGGAACACCCTCCCTACTCCCTTGATCTGGCCCCCAATGACTTCTGTCTTTACCTGAAGATAAAGGAAATATTGAAAGGAAAACATTTTGATGACATTCAGAACATCAAGGGTAATACGATGACAGCTCTAATGGACATTCCAAAACAAAGAGTTCCAAAATTGTTTTGAAGGGTGGACTAGGTACTGACTTCGGTGCATAGCTTCCCAAGGGAAGTACTTCAAAGGTTATTGTAGTGATATTCAGCAACGAGGTATGTATCACTTTTTCTAGGATGAATTGGGGAACTTAATTGTGTGACTTTGTATATATATGAGAGAGAGAGAGAGAGAGAGAGAGAGAGAGAGAGAGAGAGAGAGAGAGAGAGAGAATAGAAAGAGGAAAACCTTACATTTCCACTACCCAGAGGAAAGTGATAATGTTTTGTTACATTTCTTTCCTTTATTTTTCATACATTAGCATAATCTTTTAACTACGTTTTAAAAAATATAGTAAGGAAGTAGTTCTACATGGCAAAAAAATAAAAATAAAAACATAAAGAATATAAGTTGCCTTCTGAATTATTACTACCCTTAGTTCCAGTTTCCAGAAATAAAGATTTTCTGTTTTGTTTTCCTAGTGGTTACAAATAACACTATAAATTATATTGCTATGTCTTGATTCCTTCCATTAAGGATGAGGGCTTTATATCCTTTACCTTTTTCATCCCCTTCCCTTTTCAGCATTCAATATTTGTTAATTATAATATTTGTTGTCATTATCAGCATTTTAAACATTTACATACTATTCTATAATCTACGGTGATTCTGTGGGTTAATTGGGCTCTGCTGGGTCAGTTTTCTGCTCCATGTGATGTAGGCTGAGCTATATTCATCCAGGCTTTCCCTAGGGCTGCATTATTCAGATGGTTCAATCATGGCTGCAGTTAATGCTGCCTGCAGGCTAGAAATTCATCTGGGCCTATTGACTGGAGCACCTTCACATGCCCTTTTCTGTGTGGCTTGTGCTTTTCACAGGGTGGTTGCTAGGTTCTGAGAGGTAGTTAGGTTCTAAGAGCTCCAAGAGGAAGGAAATGAAAGCTGCCAGTCCTCTCCAAGGGTAGACCTGGAACTGACATGTGTGTTGTTTTGTTGACTCTGAGCTTATAGCTTTCCCAGATGCTGCCCTGTGAAAAATTGCTCTTATATCTGATATTTTGGACTGTGGCATTACCCCTCTTTTTTATCCCGTAAACTCTTCTACTATCTTCCATGATTACTTCAAACTTTATGGTCTATACTCTTTCTTTGCCTTCCAGCACTCTTGCCATCTGATTGTCTTTTGGCTGCTTTTTTATTTTCTCAATGGAACCTGGAGAGCAAGGGGCATATCTGAACCAGCTCCAAATCTTTTGCATTTTGTTGGTATGTTCTGTGATTTTTCAAATATCAGTCTATTTTTGAAAATTATTTGTATAATATTTTCATAGTGTAAAACAATAAAAATACATTTCTTTCAGAAGGCATAATAATCTCATTATTCAGAAATACTAGGAACCACAGTTATATTGATTTAATTCTGTTTAGCAGAATACAATATTTATTACTAACCTATTACAACTTCACTTAGCAATTATGAATTTGATTTTTCTTTTAGATAGCAATGTTATTCTTTCAAGAGGATTTTTCAGGAAGATTTTATTAATGCTAAAATTATAAAGTTCTTACATATTTAAGAATGTATTTCTCATGCTTTTACCTTTGAAAGATATTCTGGCTAGGCCGAGAATTCTGTCATCTAATTTTTTCTCAACATTGCTCCATTATCTTGTTTACCTAGTGTACCTGTGGACAGTTAGCTAAGACTTGCCTGATATATATTATATTCCTTTAAAAGTGACATGTCTCTTCTGTCTGAATGCTTGTAACATGTTTTTCATTCTTGAAATTTATTTGCTTAATCAGTATATGTCTTGAGCTTGATCTTAGTGAAACTAATCACTTTTTTCTTGATGTGGTTTTAACCTGAAAATTTAGATTTTTTCTTTCAGGAGAATCTCCTTTTTGAATTTCTGAATAATTTTCTGTTACTTTTTTTCTTCTTCTTCTTTTGGTTCTCTTCTCTAAGAACACCTATTATGTGTGTATTGAATCTTTCCTGCTCCTTTTCACATCTATAACTCAAATGTTAGCAAAGCCTCTTGGCCCATTGAAGATCTAAATAAGTGATTTAGTCCCCAACCAATTCCAGGACATATGAAGGACCAAAGACTTCACAATATCAATTAAGTCCTATTTCTCTCCATATGCTCATGGATACAAAACTATCAGCATACAAACTATATACTTTAAAAAAAATTTTTTTTGATTCTCAAGAATTTAACTGATATCAATATAAGGAGGGATTATAGAAGAGGGCTATGGCCTGTCATCTCCCTCACCCTGTCTCTATTTCTCTTGCCACTTCTGCTCCTCAGCCTCTCCATCCTGGATGACAGCCCAATTCCAAATTTGTCCCCTGTATTTCTGCAGAGTAATTTTCCTCTGCCTTTAAAGCCTTCTTACCAACTTGCCAAACCTGGAGCTGGAAGTGTGATGGGGGTGGGGACATTAGAACTCATTTTCTACTCTTACAATCTGCTCAACCGAACAAAGGCTTTAGTCACAGGTGCATTCAGGTCTTTAAATGATGTCATCAAGATTATATTTCCCACTCTTCCTCTCAGGTTATGTTTGTCTTTTTTTTTTTTTTTAATGTGGCCTAATTATCTTCTGATATAAATATGCTCATTACTCATGGTAGGAAATATGGCTATTGGTAGCCCCAATCCTATATATAACCTTATAATTTATGGTACAAAACTGAGACACTCCATCTCTTTTCCAATATTTCATATATCAAATCTCTTGGAAGAAATATGATTGGACTTGTTTGGGTCAATGCCCAATTGCATTATGTAAACATGGCTGGGGTGTCATCATGATTGGATGGAGTGGATAGTGTACCCACCTCCATAGCCAGTCCCATGGGAATCCTTTGGGCTCTGTGAAGACCAATTCCCCAGTGTAAAGAGAACTGTTGTGTTGAGAAGACAAAAGCAACAGATGTCTACTACACCTCATACTCTTTGGTATGGAAATGTGCCCTAGCTGTGTCCTCTTTCTCTCCCATGGCTCATCCTGCCTTTAGTTAAGTGTTATTTCCAGGGCCTTTCAGAACACTTTCACTAAGATATCATTGAAAAAACAAAATTCAATCAAGTAAATTTGAAGATCTAATTGGCTTCATTAAGCAGTTTATAAATCAGGTAGTATCCCTTCTAGCAACTAGAAGGGAGCTCCAAGGGGTTTTATTCCAATGGAAAGATTTTATAAGAAGAAAGATAGGGCAAAGGAGCTATTAACAAAAGAAAATAAAGAATTATTTTTAGACTATGACATTTTCTTTTTTGCGTGTGGGGGGGAATTGCAAGCATTTTTAACATGCAGATTGCCTCTTCTTTCTATGAGAGATGGAGAGAGCCCATATGACAGATTACCTCATCAGTGTTGACCAGAAAATTCCAGATTGGTTGATTAAGATTATATTTCTAGGAAAGGCTGAACGAGCAGGAATTAAATCTAGCTCAGGAATTAAATCTAGGTTTGGTATCATGGGCTTTAAGCACAGTGATGCCATTTTGGGCCTGTCATTTCTCTTTAACAATATCAATATTTGTATCCTATTAAAGATTTGGGGAACTAGCATCAGCTTGCATTTTCACCTCTTTTGTGATTGTTCCTCCCAGTAAATTTCAGGGAGAGGAGTTACAGTGGAAAGTTACTTTTACGCAAGGTCTTTTATTTGTTTTTGTTTTGTTTGCATGTGAAATATGGTGGAAACTGAAGACCAAATGAGAATTAATAATAGGGGAAAAGACTAAAGGAAAAAAAGCCTCATAAATCCCAGCCTTTCAAAGTGAAATTATAGTTGCTGCCGTGGTTCCACATACAGAAGGCTCAGTGAGTTACACTGAGGCAAGTCACAGCAAGGCAATTCCATTAGTAAAAATGCTCAGTCAACTAGGTATCTGAGGGGGACCAGAGAGAAAGAAAAATCTTGCTTTGAAGCTGTTTACTGAAAGCAATATACATTTATTGAGCACTTAAGGTTTGTCAGGCACTGAGCTAAGTTCTGAGTACAAACATAGATGATTAATACAGACTGTCTTAAGAACTTAAAATCTAGCTATTGTGTTGTATAAATCCTTTTCTTCCTCCATATACTTTATTCTTTATTATAAGTGATGATATTAGAAGATTCTATCATACTTATTTCCTTTTTTAAAAAATACTTTTATGTGTAACAATAGCTACCATTTAGTGAGGTCCTATTATGTTATGTATACTTTATATGCACTATCTCTAATCCTCCCCCAAAACCCTGTGAAGTAAGTGTGAGTATCTTCAATTTACAAATGAAAACAATGAAATTTAAAGGGGTTAAGTAAATTCCTCAAGATCAACTGGCAGAGCCAGGTTTGGAACTCAAATCTCCAGTCTCTGCTCCCTCAAGGCTTCTCTCTGCATCTTCTCATCTTTGCCTCCCTTGGGTAATTGCCTCCTGCTCTCACACTTTCTCAGTTTGATTCAATCCATCCTTTCCCACTGGCTCACACCATAGTCTCTGGCCTGCCCTTGGGTTGGTGTCCACTCCTGGTCCAATCAGTTGTGGGTTCAAATAAGGCCACCTAAGTTAGTCTCTATAGCAATGGCCATCAGAGGCAGAAGTCCTTTTAGAAAAGTGAAGATGACTGGCCTTAAATGCAGTGAAGGGTAGCAGTACATGCCGCGTAAAATGTGTCACTTTGGCATAAAGATTATTTTGAGCTGAAGACAACTGAGAAGAAGCAAATACAAGAAAAGATTTCTGCCCTCCCACTATGTGCCAAAAAGCAGGGTATAAATTTATAAAAGTGTCCCTTTCCGTAACTTTGCCCTTTCTACCAGAAAGAGCAGAAGTTAATAACTGGAGACAATTCTAAACCATTATCAGCCTGGAGATGGGACCAGAGGAATCTGCATAACAAACTACTAACTATCCCTTAGCTTCCTTAGCTTCCCCATATACTGGCCATCCCATAATTTGCTACCCTTAGAAGCTCAAAGTCATTTTCCTGTCTTGTCACTTTTCAACAAAATTATTATTCTTTTGTTAAGATGCTATTAAGCCCACGTTCTAACCAACCTCTTTGAGTTACTGTTCATCACCGAGAACACCCATCTATGTACGGTGCACGCATTAATACATCTCCATTTGTCTCTTGTTAATCTGTGTTGTCAGTCTAATATGCATGGCCCCAGACAATGAACCTAAGATGGATAGAGGGAAAAGATTTTTTTTCCTCTTTTATAGCAGACACACCTGAGTGACATGCTTTTTATTAACATGCTAATATGATTTTATTGAATTTTGTGTCATAGTTGACAGGAGACTTGCCCAGAGTCATCCCATACAGATGAGAGGGCTAGCCAACATCTAAATTAGATGGAATATTGAAAAGTGACAATCCAAATGTCAAAAAAAAAAAAATAGTTAAGCAATCATAGTACATAAGTTGTCATATTATGTAAACATTAAGAGTTATATTTTCAAAAAAATCTAATGACATGGGGAAATGCCCAAAATATAATAGATAAACAAAAACAGGATAACATTTCTAAATACATCACATATGAAATGAACATAATGTGCATTTATAAATGATAAGAAGGAACTATGAATTTAAAACTAAAGTGAGGAAGAAACAAAGAGGTATGTTTTCCTGGAAAGTGTCAATCAAAGGAGTTCTAGAAACAGGAAAGAAAGGCAGGAAAATATATGCTTCTCTGCATCAGTGTTGGGGAACATGGTTCCAGGCCAGGCGACAGATGATTCCAGAGCAAACACATTATAGGTTCCTGTATTCTGGTAAAAATATTGGGTCTCAGAGTTAGCTCCCTTTGTTGACATTCTACTAAGCTGATTTATGATTCTGAAGCTTACCAGGTACTTTGGCACAGGGAAGGTAATGCTCTCGCAAGTATATCTGTCTTTTTGAGAACATTCCGCTGTCTTCGAGAATACTAGGCTGGCTGTCTGGGTGACAAAGCAGCCCCTGTTTAGATAAAGCGAGACAGTTACCTCATTCACCTCGAAGTTCACCAGGGAAGCTCTGAAACTTCAGAGTGGAGAAAGAAAAAACGCTAAACTGTGGTCACCTTGCCACAGCAAAAAGAAACCAAACAGGTTCAACCTGAAACTGCCTACCAACCTTTCCCATTTACTCACCCCAGAGAATTCTGAGGTCATTCAACTAAGGGACTAGCTTTTTGTATTTGTAAATGACATTTGGCCCAAAGTAAATGCTCATGTCCTAGGATCTCGTACATAGGTTGGCTTCAAGACACAACGTCTCTACTGTTTGTCCCTGACAGGCACACCCACATACATTTTGAGGTTACGGAGGCAGATTTTTGTGGATGAGGAAGGAATAAATACCATAAACACAAACTGGGAAACCACTGGTTAGATGGAACAAGGCAAGACAGTCTGGGAAAGAAAGCAGACCACAAACTGGGTGTGAGTCAACAGGGCAACAGAAAAGACACACACACACACACACACACACACACACACAGCATTTTAGAATGTTCAATGAAAGCATTGTTTGTAAGACAATTCTTCTTCTCTCTGTCTACCTCCACTGAAAATACAAGTGGAATATTGTTGCAAATAGGATTACAATGACAGCATGCAATCTGGAAAACAAACTCTGAGAGTGAATAAAAATGAAGATGTTTCATAGAAGTGCAATAGTAATTAATAACTGTACAGGTGCTTACATCGAAGGAAATAGCAAAGTAGAGTGAGAAGGGAGCAATTACAGGGGTGAGTTCACACCGTTCGCTAGCAGAAGCATAAAACGCAATCAAACTCAAAAGGTTTCACTAAGCATTCTGAACTTAAGTAGAAATGTCTCCTCCAACCTGGGATGAGCTATCATAAGTCTATCCAGATGTAATAGTTTAATAGTGGTTGCTATTTGTTGTATGACGTCACTTCCCATGCAACCCCTAAGAAGCTTACATGTATTCGCTTACTTAATTCTCATAGAAACACTATGAAATGGGAGCTGTTATATCTTCATTCTACAAATGAGGAACTGAAGGCACAGAAAGGTTAAGTATCTCCATCAAGCTCTTGCTGCTACTGTCAATGGAAGTGTTTTTGAATCCAGGAAACCCGACTACTATGCAGGAGCCTGGAGCTTCAATTTTTTTACCGTGCACTCACCTGTAGAGCTTACTCCTTGGCCTTCCTCTTTGAGTTTATTATACCTTGATCTTCCCAGGAGCCCAGCATAATAATTTTGGGTATTATAAATGACTCTGCATTCAAAGTGTCCCTTGCTTCCTTCCAGTTTCCAACTAGCTGGAATCCACAAAGTGGATTTTTTATCCTCGAATCCATAAAAAGTACTTTCCACAATGTCTTGTGATGTCTGTGATGTCATCTTGTGATGTCTGCTCATCACAAGAATCTCTTAGAATGGACTAAATTCTAGTAATTAAATAATGTGCATTTGCATACAACTTTATAAGTACTTACCTTCTTACAGATGTTCTTCTTGTAAAATCTTGAAAGCAGGTCAAGACTAGTATTATTCTCCCCATTCTAAAGGTAGGATAACTGAAGTCCTGACAGTTCAAGTGACTTGCCCAAGGACACATAGCTAACATGTAAGAGAACCACAACTAGAATCATATTCAATGAGTGTTCCCCCATGTGATGAAAACTCTGGAAGACAGGTAAAGTCTTTGGGATCTTTGAGAAATTTCTTTGAGATCTCTCATATCACTAGTATGGTAATATATAACCCATAATAGATCCTGAATAGATAGTGTTAAAAGATTTTGGTAGCAGGAAGAATTGTAAAGTGCTCGTATGAAACTAAAGCAGTAACTGCATTCTGCATAGAAGCTTCAAAGAAACCTTTATTTTATTCTAGGAGAGATATTTCCTGAGTCCTTTCTGTCCATTGTTCTCAGGGAAGACTAGCAGATGAGTAATCTGAGTGGATATGTTTCAGACTGGGATGGAATGTTAGGTGTTGTTTAATAATGTAATGCTGTTATTAATGTGTCTTTCAGTAACGTAAATGGAAGAGAGTCTTCATTTGAAGCAGAACTTTTTGTTGTTGTTGTTGTTGTTGCTGTTGTTGTTGTTGTTAGGGGATTCCTGCCTCCTTTACCTGAAGGTGGTGTAGGTGAGGCAGTGAGCCCCAACAACATGGTGGTAGGCTGAAGGTAGAGAACAGATGGCCCAAGAGGATCCCAACAAGAAGGGGTATGGTCAATGGATGGCACTAACAGTGAAAATAGGTAATCCAGTCTTCAGTTTCCCTTTTCCGCAAAATGCTTCTCTTGTGTTAGCTTAAAATCTTGGTAAAGTCTGTTACACATGGCAGCCTTGCCTTACATCCTTTGGGAAATAAGAGAAAAAATTCTGTGTATAGCGTAAAAGGGGATGAGATTAGGGAGTGGGGTTATGAAACAGCCCAAAGTAAATGACAAAGAAGCCTAGAGATATAATGGGAGAGAGATGAGAAGTGACAAGCAGGATGGAAGTGGGGAAAGGATAAACAACCCTCACCCAACTGAAGATAACTCAGACATTGTTGGGGAGGAAATGGGACTCGCAGAAAAGCAGAATAGGAGCTTCCAGCTCTTTGTATAGGTTTTCAATAGAAGTGTTCCCTCGCAGGCACACACTCCTAAGTCTACACATAAGAACATTGAAAAGCTGGAAGACCTGGGGAGGAGTTGAGACACTTTTGTAAAATGAATAAACTTCCATGTGTCCTGAATCTTAGAAGACTAATATGTATAACCAGAAAATAATATTGCCTCACACTAAAACTGGAAGATGGAGGTTGGTGATCAATAGTAAATTAAGGGAAATGAAGCAGCAGAAGTAACAAAACTGCAAGAAAAATGGTTTATGAGAAAAATGGTTTATGCAAGCCACAGGTAAATGTGTACTTTTCTGCAAATACAACTTTGTCTCTCTTGACTTTAGACACCTGAAAGGGGCCCGGTGCTATGTAGCCTAGGTAAATCATTGTTCCAGCAAGGGAAATTCAAATTCTGTAGGCATTCATTTTTATAAAGAATACAGTATTGGTACCTTAGTCACACAAAACAACCTTTAGGGGCCAGCCCAGTGGCTTAGGTGGTTGGAGCTCCATGCTCCTAACTCCGAAGGCTGCCGGTTCGATTCCCACATAGGCCAGTTGGCTGTCGACCACAAGGTTGCTAGTTCCATTCCTCGAGTCCCGCAAGGGATGGTGGGCTTCTCCCCCTGCAACTAAGAATGAACATGGCACCTTGAGCTGAGTTGCGACTGAGGTCCCGGATGGCTCAGTTGGCTAGAGCCCAGGCTTTCAACCACAAGGTTGCCAGTTCAATTCCTCGAGTCCTGCAAGGTATGGTGGGCAGCACCCCCTGCAACTAGCAACGGGCAACTGGACCAGGAGCTGAGATGCGCCCTCCACAACTAAGACTGAAAGTTCAACAACTTGAAGCTGAATGGCATCCTCCACAACTAAGACTGAAAGGACAACAACTTGACTTGGAAAAAAGGCCTGGAACTACACACTGTTCCCCAATAAAGTCCTTTTCTCCTTCCCCAATAAAATCTAAAACAAAAACAAAAACAACCTTTATTTGCATTTGCGAAATAATCCTGTTTATATTTTTTATATAATCTACTGTCTATTAAAAGAAATAAGACATTAGTACACAGTAGTTAAACTCGTCTTAATGAGCAGCAAGATGTTTCTGGAATAACTATCAGCAAAGAAATAATAATACTGCAGATATTTAAGTAACAATAATTAGACTTGACATTGAGATTGGCTCTGCACTTATTTTAGTCACTGTTATGCTTCATGGTTTACAAAAAGGGCAGTGCTCTGAAGGTAATCTTTGCATTCTAAAAAACCTAGCTTTTATCACAATGTATTATTTAATATCCTGAAATAACTTTTGGTAAGACTGTTTTTTGTTTGTTTGTTTGTTTGTTTTTAGAAATATAGAAGATTTATTAAAGTAAGAGGGGAATTGGCTGGGCAGAGTCTGCTGGAAACTACTGCAAACTACTGCCAGTAAGACTGTTTTTAAGGAATGAATGTAGGTCTATTACTTCTAATGTGATAACAATAGCTCCTGGGTGTATTTTAATGTGTTAAAATATTTAACTCAAATAAAAATCATTCATTGAAGTGAAATATTTCAATAATATGATTCTAATAAGATTCAAGATACAAAAATCAGGTTTCCTTCAAAAAGAATTTTACCATCTTTTTAGGATATTGTGTAGGTATTTGTATAAGCTAATTTTGAGAAATTTTAGCTAACAGTACCTTTATTCATCATGAAGTGGTTGCAATAGAACCCTTGTAGAGAAGGAAACCCAATTAAGACGTTGTTATGGGTTGAATTGTGTCACCCAAAAAAGATATGTTGAAGTCTTAACTCCCAGGACCTCAGAATATGACCTTACTGGGAAATCAGGTCATTGAAAATATAACTAGTTAATATAACTATAGCCGAGAGACCCTTAACCCATTATGACTGATATCCTTGTAAGAAGATGACCATGTGAAGAAAACGCCCACAGGGAGAAGGCCATGTGACCGCAAAAGCAGAGATTGGAGTGATGCAGCTGCAAGGGAGCCCTAAGGATGGCCTAATGACATCACAAGCTAAGTGAAAGGCATGGAACAAATTTTCTCCTAGAGCCTTTGAGAGAGCATGGCCCTGCCAAGACCTTATACTTAAGACTTCTAGCCTCTAGAACTGTTAGACAATGCATTTCTGTTGTCTTAAGCCACCAGATGTGGTACTTTGTTACAGCAGCCCTAGGAAATGAATACATATGGCAGCGGATGATGAAGTGCAAAGGGCATGGACGTTGGGGTTCAGCAGAAGTGGAAATTAACCCCCAACCCAGCCAATTCTTTTCTGTGTCACTTTACGCAAAGCAATTACTTTAGTCTATTTCCTCAGCAATATGACAGAAATATGATCTTCACAAGATTGTTGCGGGCATTAATTATTAAATATATGAAAGTTATGAGTCACATAGTAGACTTTCAAGAAAGACTAATTTGTGGTCCCTTACGTCCAAGGTCTGACAATTAAGTTCGTGAACTCATCCTAAAAAAAGTGCTACATACCTCATTTCTGAATATCATTACAGTCACCTTCGAAGCACTCCTCTTGGGAAGTCTATGCACTAATGCCAGTGCCTAATCCACCCTTCAAAGCAATTTTGGAACTCTTTATCTGGAGTGGCCATCAGAGCTATCGTCGTATTACCCTTGATGTCCTGAATGTCATCAAAATGTCTTCCTTTGAATATTTCCTTCATCTTCAGGTAAATAAAGAAGACATAGGGGGACAGATCCAGTGAGTCAGGAGGGTGTTCCAACACAGTTATTTGTTTACTGGCTAAAAACTCCCTCACAGACAGTGCCGTGTGAGCTGGTGCATTATCATGATGCAAGAGCCATGAATTGTTGGCGAAAAGTTCAGGTCATTTTCGTCTTTTTCATGCAGCCTTTTCAGCACTTCCGAATAGTAAACTTGGTTAACTGTTTATCCAGTTGGTACAAATTCATAATGAATAATTCCTGTGATATCAAAAAAGGTTAGCAACATCATTTTGACTCTTGATTTGACCTGATGGAACTTTTTTGGTCGTGGAGAATTGGCTGACTTCCACCGTGCCCTTTGATGCTTTGCTTCAGGGTCATATTGGTACACCCATGTTTCATCACCAGTGATAACAGAATTCAAAACATTATCTTGCCTCTCCAAAAGGTCTTGGCAAACTTTGACTCTCCTTTGCTTTTGTTCATCGGTGAGCTCCTTCGGGACCGTTTTTATACACACCTTTCTCATGTCAAGATTCTCAATTAAGATTTTCCTAACAGTTTCTCTATTGATGTTTACTTGGTCTGCTATGCTTCTCACAGTCAACTGATGATTTTGATGCACAATTCGATGAATTTTTGCAATGTTTTCATCAGTTCTGTTCATTACTGGCTGCCCTGACCTCTCTTCATCAGTGACGCATTCTCCCCCTCAGAAAAACGTTTAATCCATTTGTACATTGACGTCTTTCTTGATGATATTATCCCCATAAATTTGGACTAACTGCCAAGTTTAACAAGAAATTTAATATTTGTTCATTGCTCTAATTCAAGCTCAAGCATTCTCTCGACGGCACACAAAAACACGCAACAATAATGAACGTCAGTGAGCAAGACACTGCCACACATTGACACAATCACAGCTGTGAGACACTGATATGCCAAAGTTATGAACCTTACCGAACTGTTTGTACAGTGCTGCCAATGTAAGTGCATGGTGGCAAGTTCGCAAACTTAATTGTCAGACCATGTATGAGCACATTTAAGTGGTTCCCATTAATATTTAGTCATGTTGATGCTATTGTTTACATATTCTTTCCATTGTACTTGTTGACATGGGCTTTTTCTTACGTTTATTTCTTATGTTTATGGAAATTAAGAGTTCTTTTCTTTCTTTTCAATATTTAAAATTAAAAAAAAACACTTTAGAACTGTAAATTTCTAGTTACCTGGATGTTCAGTCACACTTTTGACAATAATGATTTAAAAAATGAATTTTTCATAATTAATGGAAAACAACTTCTATTATATACTCTATAGTTTTGTTCAGTCATAGGAACTCTAGTTCCCTAATTGCACTTTGAAGAACATTCAGGAAAGGGAGTACCACACATGGAAGATGTGGAGGGTGAAAATTCCAAGGCAAATACATAGTTTATACATCTAATTATGTCTTGGATGTGCAACAAAAAAATTTTTTTTAAGAAGCAGTCAGATGGTGTTATTTCAGCGAGTACTGAAATGAGAATTATCCAACCTAATGATGCAGTTTTAAAATCTGAATTATTTATTAGTCTTACTAAAAGGGAATAAAACTTCTGGTTCAAGATGGAAGAATAACATATGTATATGATCTTTTTCCTGAGATTTTATTAAAATGATTGTAAAGAAATAAAAAGTATATTCAAGGAGCAATCAAGAGATGAGGAAGGGGTCATCCGTGATCTAATTCTTTCAATAAATTTCTGGAAGACAGAGAAGGAAGTGGTGACTAGAGAAACACAGTGGAGGCAATTCCAGCCTGAAGGATGCATGGAGAGGTCATACCTGATAAGGAAGCCAGTCTGCCTGCAGTCCCCAACATGCAAGGACTCAGAAAATTCACTTCCCATACATCTTTTCTTAGGAAGTTACTTGGCAACACAAAGGCGTAAACCAAGGAATGCCTCAACAATACAAAGGAATAAACCAAGGAAAAGACAGTGTCATCCAGGAAATAGTGTTATCAACTGAGGCGAGTATCCTGCAAACAGGAAAATGGATTCAATGTGGCTTAAAGAATTAAGACATTTATTCTCTGTTATAACAAGGACTCTATAAGCAGGGAAGCTTTGAGATTGACAGGTTCATTCAGTGGTTCTTGGTCTTCATCAAACCTATAGGTTCTTTCCACCTTTCTCTCTGCCATCTTTACTTTGCATGCTTTGTCCAAAGGCTGGCTCCCCTCTCAGTAGCAAGATGCCCATTGCTCTTTCAGGGTTCACATGAAACATGACAGAACTCTGAAGAAGATACCGTGTCTCTCTTGGAGAGAGGAAAACCTTCCCAGAAGCCCTCAGCAGACATTCTCTCCGGTCTCATTGGCTAAAATTGTGTCATATACACCTCTAAACAATTGCTAAAAAGGGGAATGGAACCACTGCAGGAGAGATTGTTAATTGCCCTTCAATATCCATTCTCATCTTCCTTCCTTTCTGTAATAGAACTCCCCTGAATTTTATCTGGATACATAATCACCAAGCTAGAAGCCACCTTTCCCAGCCTCCCTTGCACCTAAGTGTAGCCATATGACTAAGTTCTGACCAAGCTGGAGGTGATGTGGGAAATTTCTGTATTATTCCTTTTAAAGAAATTGTATGCCCTCTACCGCCTCCTTCTGCTAACATTAAGGTTTAGTGGTAGTGAGTCAGCTTCAAACATGAAGATGAGGGCAATTCCAAAGGGGATGACAGAGCAACAGGTAGAAGGAACCTGGGATGCAAGACATTCTCATGAAGCTGAGGCACCCTACCCTTTTATACTCCTACTAATTATAAATTTTATGAGACAGAAATATAAACCTCTGTCCATTTATTTTAATCACTGTAAAAGCAGCCAGAGCAATAACCTAATTGCTGCAAGAGCTATGCTTCACTTAGACCAATGGTTCTCAAAGTATGATCCCCAAACTGGCAGAATCTAGAAGCTTGTTGGAAATGCAGACACTTGTGCCTCATCCCAGACCTCCTGAGTCAGAATATGTGAATGTTACCCAACAATCTGTGCTTTGACAAGCTTTTCGGATTATTCTAATGCATACCCAAGTTGAGGGACACTGACTAGCCCATGCTGGATCCACTCTCTTTGTCTGAAGATGGAGATGGCCTCCCCCAGGAATTTATGGCCATGTGAAGGAGGGCGGACACCTGAAAAGATCAGGGTCCAGTTAGGTTCTGTAGGTGTGGTTGGGAATGGATGCTAGGTAGGCAAGCAATAGCAACTGCCATTGTCATACTAGATAAACACAGTTAACTGATTTTCAACTCTAGTATTAGCCTAAACATTTACTTATAGTTTCAGAGCAGAATGTAAAGGTCATGGCCATTGACAATATGAAAGTACAGGTGACAGACTAAGTTCAGACATATCTTGAATATATAGTGGTTTTAATTCCAAATTACAGCAATAAAGCAAATATCAAAATAAAGTGAGTCACGCAAAATTTTGGGTTTCCCAGTGCATGTAAAAGTTATGTTTACACTATATTGTAGTCTATTAAGCGTGCAATAATACTAATATGTCTAAATAAACTGTATATAACTTAATTAAATGAAAAAATTTTATTGCTAAAAAATGCTAACCATCGTGTGAGCCTTCAGTGACTCATAATCTTTTTACTGGTGGAGGGCCCTGTAAAAAACACATTATCTGCAAAGCATGGTAAAGTGAAGCACAATAAAATAAGGTGTGCATGTAGTGGAAATCAAGAGGAGAGGTGAAAGAAAATGGAGAGAAAAGAGATAATGTCAATAACTGACATAATAAGAAATGAAGGTGCTAATTTAAAATTATAAATGTAACCAAGAGAGGAACTCAAAATGAGAACATGACTGTATTGGGAAAAGAGGCTGGGAAAAGGTAGAGGTGAGCTAAATTTTCGTCTTTCATAGTAGGAAGTCCACAGATAATTTCAGAAAATACTACATCAAGAAATAGCAATGTTAGCATATTATTTAAAAACATGAGGCAATCACCATAAGAATAAAAACAGAAATGACTAAAATAGTTAAAAAGAATTTTCCCTCTTGGAGTAGAGATTGCTTTTCATTATTATCCTTTCTCTATAATTCTTTTTTTTTTTTTTAAGTTAGGGAACGCATTCCTGTAATAAAATGTTTTAAAATTATGTTTTCAGACAGGGCACACACAAAGTGGGACAGTCCTCCTACAAAGAGATCCTTTGTAAACTGCTTTGTCCAGGAGAGGAGTCACCAGAATGTGTGCAGAGCCCTAGACAGACCTGTCTTGTGAGGCAGCTTTAAAAATTGTGGGATTGGGACAGGGTTTCTGACAAAAGGCCCTGTCAGTTGTAAGGAGGCACATGTGGCCATAGGAAATGGGAACCAGCTCAGAGTAGTCTGTTCACAGTCTTACTGCTGTCACCTTTTGTAGAATTCCCGCTTGACCACTCCAGCTCTCTCATTTAGATGTGGCACACACAGCTTTAATAGGTAAGGGATGTTTTCACCAGGAGAATCATCCCATTAGCCTCTTAGTTCTGACTGGACAGCTAAATGTTTGCACATGGAAAGTCATAATATTTCAACAATCGATTGGCCCCAGAGCACTTGTCCAGACAGTAATGATAGTATATTTTAAGAGGATAAATCAAACCACATCCATGTCTTTAAATTTAGCTGGCATATTTCCTCCTACCATACTGTCATTTTTGTGATTTACTCTGTGCCCAAAATTACTTGTCCCACAAGTGGATGTCAGGCTCTCTGTTTTCAACACCAAGTAATTATCGCTGGAAATGGGGGAGGTTGAAGTGGTTTGGGAGTAGTGTGCATAGGGCAGTGGTTTTCAGATTGTTTTTGGTGGAGCCCTGGGGTGCTTCAGGGAGCGGGAGGGAGTGGCCAGCACTCTGGATCCCACTTCACTCCCACTTGAATCAGAGTAGTGATTCTAGTCTGTCTTATATTTTGGAGGGAAGAAGATTCCAGAAATAACTCCCTCAAAAAACCACCAGTGCTGTGAAATAAACACTGGGCTGGCACTCAGAAGGCCTGGGTTTGCTCATTATTTTTCTCATCTACTTGATAGCTCTACAACCAGGAATAATCATATTACAATATGAATAATCATATTCCTCACTTGTAAAATGGAGATAATGTTATCTTGTTCCCCTACATCACAAAATTAACTTTTCAAATCACATTGAAAAGATAAATTCTAGATTATTACTTAAACACACACACACACATACACACACACACAGGATTTTTACCTGGAATACAAAAGAGCACAATCTCAAAAGAGTTCATTTAATTTGGTTAAGTATTGATAGAGGACAACACATATTTTTATAGATTGGTTAGAAAAGCTATGGACAATCATATAGAAATAGCTTTTTCCCTCCTTTTTAACACTCTTTTCTTCCGATTTGTATTAAATTACACATAAACAAAAGAAACCTATAGGATGGCTGGTTAGCTCAGCTGGTTGGAGCATGGTGCTGATTAATACCAAGGTTGCTGGTTCCATCTCCGCATGGGCCACTATGAGCTGTGCCCTCCTTAAAAAAGAAAGGAAGGAAAGAAGGGCCATCTCGCCTAAAATCGCCTATTCTTTCCCCTTAAATAAGACATCTCTATGGGTTAGTGACTAATCAGCCCATGCCAAAAGGAAGGAAGGAAGGAAGGAAGGAAGGAAGGAAGGAAGGAAGGAAGGAAGGAAGGAAGGAAGGAAGGAAGGAAGGAAGGAAGGAAGGAAGGAAGGAAGGAAGGGAGGGAGGGAGGAAGGAAGGAACCTGTGGTAACTGCTTTTTTTTTCCAATTAATTTCTCTAAAGACAATGACAAGGATCCTGAAATCCAAAGGGCTGTGTGTGCCCCCAGCTCCCAATGACCCACTTAATTTTAAATGCAGCCTTTCAGTTTCTACAACATAGAGGAAATAGGATGCAGCAAGTTTGTAAAATTAAACTTGGATGTGCAAAAGAATTTGGAGTTCATTTTCTCTACGATTGCTCATATGCAAGCACACCTACCTCTGCCACACCCGCCCTTCTTCACTTCTCAGGTATCAGCAGGACAGTCCCCTTTAGTTCCTTTAGCGTATTTCTATTTCTTCCATTTACATAGGTTTGTTTCAGTGTAAACATTTGGTCCATTCATAGTTCAACTTCCCATTAGAGCTGATTAAAACCTTTTTCGGGTTGAATAAATGTCTTTAGATAAAATCCTCCCTTAAATTTCATCTGTTCCTCTTCCTTGATCTGGAAGAATGGGGGAGACGTATATATCCTCTTGATGCCTGTGAGGTAAAACATGCTTGGATGGTGCAATATCCAGGCCTCCTCTGGCCTCAGAGGCAATGCCCATGTCTGCTTGGTGAAGTTTATTTCTGGAATAATTTATGGCTGTGTCAGTGCCATGGACTCACTCTCCTACCATTACCCTCTCTAAGTCACACACCCCCACCTAGCCTCTTGCCTAGTGGGTCCCCCCAAGCCTCTGCTGTTAGGCCCTCTCACCCCTTGGGACACGACAAACCCCCTGGTTCTCAAGTCAACCACCCCCATGTTTTCCCCAATCATGAGACCCGCCTGCAGGAGTTTCTGGGTCTAGTGATACTTTGTGGGAACCGAGAGCAGCTTGGGAAACCATATTCCATTCTCTTCTGCTCCAACCACAGCAAGTGACCTCCGCTCAGCCCAAAAAAAGAAAATCAGAACTTGTCTAACCATCCACGCCCTAACCTCCAGCTCATCTTCCTCCACAAAGACTTTAGGAAGAAGGGCAGGCTTTGCTCTTCCTCTTTCTGTGTGAAAGAACATTCCCCTTCATTATATCCTTTTTCTTCCGGAGGTGACTTCTGCCCTTGCCCCAGGGTGGAAGTGCTCAGGAAACAAACCAGCTTATACATAATGAACATAGCCAGAAATCTTTCAAAAACATTTTATCTGTTACAAGACGGAAAAGAAGTCTTTAGGAGAACAATAATTTGCCTCAGCTGGGAAAGGCCAGGGCCTGGTGGAAGAGACTAGCCTTCACAGAGGGAGCTAGGTGCTCAGAGTGCCGCATAGGGCTCACCCTGCCCTTGAGGCAGAGGCAGGGGCACCAAGTCTGGAAAGACCCAGGTAAGAGAGAGGCATGGCCTTGTCCTATTGCCTTTGTATCTTGTCACCAGACACAAGGTCTAGCTCACTAGTTTCTCAGGGAATGTTATATTGTGTGGCATCTGCTACTTCTGGCCTTTGCCACTGACTCACTTTTTGACCTCGTCAACCTTCCTTGCGTATGTCTCAGTTTTTCCTGTCTATGAGGTAGAGCTGATAATAAGTAAAAGCCACCTCACGGGTTTTTTCAAGTATGAAAAAGATAATGTATTGCATATTCCTTGGCGAATTCAGAAATGTAGGGGATAAAAGATTCCTTATTCTTCAGTACACACAGGTACTAATAGTGTTGTAACTAAAAAGGAATGTTAATTTTCTCATGGTATTCTTTAATGGAGCAGAAAAAATAAGATAATTTTTTTTTCATGGAAACAATAAAACTATTTTCATGCTGAAAGCGAAAAATGTGACAAGTGAACATTTTTATTCTTCTTGACTTGGCTTTTACGCAATAAAGTTTGCTAATTACTGACCAAAGTTTATCTTGTTTGCTACTGATTCTTACAAAGGGATTAGTTTAGAATCATTAGGTAAACTTCTTCCTCCCAAATTGAATTGAGATTTGATTGGAATTTTGTTAAATCCAACATCTTTTATAATACTGAGAATTTCTCTTCAGGAAGATGGTAGTTTCATTTGCTTATTCAAGTTATTACTTTTCTCTGAGTACATTTTGGAGTTTTCTTTATAAAGTCTAGACCTTTTTATCAAATGATTTTTAAAAATTTTAGCAAGATTATTTTAAAGAATTTTATGAGGTTATTTTTCCTACTATAAATGAAACTTTTTTTCTCCATCATATCTTAGCTGTTTATAGATGGCAACAGCTGTTCATAGATAACAGGAAAGTTAGCGATTTTAAAAAATTTGTCCTATAGCTGCCAAAATAAAAATAGCACTAGTATATAATAAAATTATGGTAGTATTGGCACTTGCCAAATGGCAGGCACTATGTTGTGTATTTACATGTACTTTCCCATTGAATCTTCACAGTAACTCTATAAGTTAATTATCATTATTATCCTAATTTATAGATGAAAAAAACTGAAGTTCAGTGAGATTAACTTGCCCAAGTTCGCACATTAGTGAGCACTTATTAATTCTCTTAGGTTTTCTAGATGCACAATGATATGTATCATTTGTATAAAGTGATAGTTTTGTGTACTCCTTTCCAAGGGTTATGCCTCCTATTTTTGTTCCATGCTGCACTGAACTAGTCATAATTATATAAACTGTTAAATAACAATCAGTCTCTCTTAAATGTTCCTGTACTCTCATACCCTCAGTAGACATAAATATATAATGCTGTAGTCAGCTGTACTAATCATAACAATAATCACTAACACTTAATTGTGTGCCTAAACTGTCTGAGTCTAGAATCCATGCTGTCAACCACATTACTAATTCAGGAATTACTCTAGCCTGTTTTAGCATGTTCCATGCCACTCTAGCATAATCCACATGCTTCAAACCTTCTCATTCACTACCTCCCCTCCGTTTCCTAGTTTTGTAACCAAGCTTCATCTCTAAGTCTAACCCCAATTAGATTGGTGATCCTGTTTACCCTGTGTCTTCTCTGGTACTTCTTTGTGACATTGCTTCTAATAGTGGCCTCTTGGATCTACCAATGAAATTAAAGAGATGGCCCATCTCCATGTCCTCTTTAGGCCTCAGGACCTCCTACCATTTAAAGCCCAGTTTCATTTTACCAACATACTCCATTGAAGTCTTCCCTTTAAAACACCCCAACTTCCCTTAAAACATCTTTGAAAACAAAGAAAATGAGGAATTGGCAAGAGTTTTTGTTAAATAAAAACCCTCAGGGGCAGCGGGGTGGCTCAGTTCGTTAGAGTACGATATCTCAACAAGAAGGTTGCTGGTTCAATTCCTGCAAGGTATGATGGGCTGCGCACTCTGAAACTAAAGATTGAAAACGGTGACTGGACTTGGAGCGGAGCTGCACCCTCCACAACCAGATTGAAGGACAACAACTTGGAGCTGATGGGCCCTGAAGAAATACATTGTTCCCCAATATTCTCCAATATAAAATTAAAATAAAATAAAAAAGAAAGAAACTTGGAAGAAAGACTCCATATATGGAAAGAAAAAAAACTGAAAAATTTGTTTTAAAAAAAGTAAAAACCCACAATACCTAATGTCATAAGGCTAAGGACAAAGTGATACTCTTCTATACTACAGTTTTATATCCTTTCTCAAGGGCAATTTGACAATGCATGTAAAAAAACAGAATTTTGCATGTTTTTTAATCCAGAAATCTCACTTGTTGGAATATATCTGAAGTAAGTCATCATGTGTGAACACAGACATATTTTTTCAAAGGTATTTATTTCAATATTATTTATGATGGTTTAAAATTTGTAGCAATCTAGATGTCCAACAATGGATGGTTTGTTAAATAAATTATAATACATCCAGAAGAATATTCTACAACATGGAAAAAAATCATACACAGTTAGGTAAAAAAAGTATATCACAACGTAGAATGTAATCCTATTTTTGTTACATATAGATATATCCATTTCTATATAACGATGTGACTATAAATCTGTCTATCTATTTATCTGTCTAATTACTATAGAAATCACCACAGAAAACAGAAGTATATACCCCCCAAATATTCATCTCTTGATGGTGTAATTATGATTATGGTATATTTCTTCTTTCTGCTCACTGTTTTCCGAATTTTCTACAATTGACAGATATTACATTTTGAATCGGAAAAAGTTCACAGCTTTGTTAATTAGGTTATAGGCAAAGAGATGCAAAATATAGAGCTCAAATAAAATAGAAGTTTAAATCTCTGCAAACTGTGATCACTGCCATGGCCAGTCAATCACAGGGTATCCAGCAGCTGCTGCAGGCCGAGAAGCAGGCTGTGGAGAAGGTATCCAAGCCGGCAACAGCTCTGGGATCCCACAGCAGTTGAAGCACTGAAGTAAAGAAGGATACCCAAAAGAAGATGACCATCTTTAAGACCTACTTCTAGCAGAACAGGAATGAAGTCCTGGATAACCTCTTGCCTTTGTCTGTGACACCCAGCCACAAATCCATGAAAACTACTGCATAAATGGATGGGAGAAGAAGAAGGCAGTGCTTCTCCCATAAATTGGCGTTTTAGATGCCTCCATGGAAGATGAAGCTTTTTGCAAAGCTTGAGTTATAGTCTTGTGAAAGGCATTAAGTTATTTCTGAATATTACATAGTAGGTCCTTTTACTTTTGGGAGAATAGCAAATCTAGCTTCTTTGTACAAACTTAGAGCTTATCCAACAATTTCATCTTTTTACCTCCTATTTCTTAGAAATTTAAGGGTCAATGTTATCTATTTTCCTATACCTTTTAACTCAAGGTGCTAGAAAAAATGTATGCATGTTTTAAGAAAAGAAAAACTGTATTAAAATTGTAATACTCAATATATACCAATAACAAAAGATGACTACAATTCACATTTGACTTCTGCAATTACAAGAGATGCTCAAAGTGGTTACCATCAGTGTAATTTTCATATAGTTTTTTCCTTTTTTTAAATGTGTATACTTTTTTGGGCAACTTCTGTTCACATATATATATGTGTGTGTATATATATATATATATATATGTACATATATATATATATATATATATATATATATATATGGAGAGAGAGAGAGCGAGAGCGAGAGAGAGAGAAAGAGAGAGAGAGGATGTAGATATAGATGATATAGATATAAATTTATAGAGAGAAATATGTCTATACCTCTATCTATTTATCTATCTATGGTATCTATATCTTTTTCTTAGATGAAGTAAAAAAAATTTTTTTTTTTTTAAGAAAGAAAGAGATTAAATGTTTTTGGGGTTTTTTTCCCCTAAAGTTTTCTTAAAGGTCATGGGCTTTATCTATGAAAAAGTAGTAAATAGTTATTTGTAATCTATGTAAAACAGCAGCCAACCTTAAAATGGTCCTTTCTGGCTAAGGGTTAGAACAATGAATACTAGTACAATTGCTGGGGCTGATTTTAGTATCTCTTAATCAAACGTACTAGATGATAGAATTCAAGACCTTGTTGCATGTTATCACTTGGTGCACTGATAATCATTTAATAGTAAAGAATATTTGTCATGCAGAAAAAATCTCCCCAAACTGTCTAGAGGTGAACGGTCCAGTGTTACAGTGAAACTGTATTCCACTAAGTTATTCAGGAATCCAGATTTCTTTACCTTGTGCTGCTATTATCTAGGTTGGTGTCCTTTCCACATGGTAGATGCTGGCTAAGCTCCACAAGCTCATTCTAGCCCACAGGGGGATCCAGGCCAAGTAGATTTGTCTTTAAGGGGATGACTTGGAACTTGCACACTTCATCTTCATTCACCATGGGCTTCATGACAACACCAGTCTGCAGGGCAGGTTGTGATCTATAATTCCCAGCTATCAGCCATATATAAAAGTTCAGCTAAAATTTAGAGTGAAGGGATTATTATTAAAAAGGAGAAGGAAGAATAAGTAGTGGGGATCAATTAAGAGACTCTTTCCCTAGATATTATAAACTAGAGTAGTTGAAATACTGTGATACTGGTACAAGAATAAATAAAACAGCACAACATAGGGAATATAATCAATAACACTGTAGTAACTCTATAGTGTTAGATGGGTAGTAGACTTATTGGGGTTATCACTTTGTGAGGTATATAAATGTCTAATCACTGTTGTTTTGTACACATGAAACTAATAATAAAAAAAAGAATAAATTTAAAAAATGGAGTAGACTAGGAAAACCAGAAAGAGCCTCAAATTCATGTAAGATTTAAGCATATAAATAAAAGCAACTTTTCAAATTAGGATGAGTGAGAGAATGAATTATTCAGTCAATAATGTAGAGAACTGAATAACCATTTGGCAGAAACAAAGTTAGATTATATAACAAAATGCATTCCAAATATCTTACAGACTTAAAGGAAATATCAATGAAAATGGTGACCAAACTATAACTTCTGCTTTAATTGGTTCCCCATTCCACAGTTCTCTGGATCTTATTGATCTCAGTTATCTCTTCATTAACCTTTAGCAACCAGAACTGCAAATCGTATATCAAATGTAGAAGGCCATGTTTGTATTAGGTCAGAGAGTGCTTTCTATTTTGTGTTTTGTTTGTTGGTTTTTGTATCCTTTCTTATGAAGTGGTCTTTTTTATGTTGATTTTATGTGTTGCTAAATATAATGCATAAAACTAGTAATCCATGTATAATTTGTAATTCCCAACGGGATATGTGTGTATCTGATTGTATTTGGTGTTTATAAAAATTAGTCTCCAACTCAACAACAAAGAAATAACTTGATTAGAAAATGGAAGAATGACTTGTATAGACATTTCTTAAAGATGGCATACAAATGGCCAACAGGTATGAGAAAAGATGCTCAACATCACCAATAATTAGAAAAATGCATATCAAAATCACAATGAGATATTACCTCATATGTCCTACCTATTGATAGTAGGATGGTTACTATTAAAACAAAACAAAAATAAAAGTATTGGCTAGGATGTGGAGAAATTGGAACTTTTTTGCACTGTTAGTGGGAATGCAGCTGTTATGAGAAACATTATAGTGGTTCCTCAAAAAAAGTAATAAAAATAGAATTACCATATGATCCAACAATCCCATTTCTGAGACAAATACTGTAATATTCCACTTATATGAGGTATCTAAAAATAGTCATAATTAGGAAGTAGAATGATGGTTAACGGGGCTATAAGAAGGAAATATGGAGTTGTTATTTAATGGATATAGAGTTTCAGTTTTGCAAGATGAAAAAAGATCAGAAAATTGCTTGCACAATATACTTAACACTGCTGACCTGTACACGTAAAATGATTAAGATGATACATTTTTTCGTTTTATGTTTTTACCACAATTTTTAAAAAGTTTTCATCACAATGTTTTTGCTTTCAGTTTTCAAGAATCAGAGACAGGGATTTCTTATACCTGAGCTCTCCAACATGGTAACCACTAGCCACATGTGGCCACAGAGTACTTGAAATGTGACTAGTCTTAATTGAGATATGCTATAATTTAAAAATATATACTGGGATTCAAAGACCTAGTGCAAAACATTTTAAATATCTAAAAATTTTTATATTGATTAAATGTTGAATGATAATATTTTGGATATATTGAGTAAAATATATTATTAAAATTAATTTCAACTGTTTCTTTTTTTAAATGGTGTTACTAGATTTGGCATTTTGGAGTTATCAGACAAGGAACTTAAAATAACTATGAAAAACATGCTAAAAGACCTAATGTAGAAAGTGGACAACATGCAAGAACACAAAGAGATGGAAATGCTAAAAATGAATCAAAAAGAAATGCTAGAAATTAATACCACTGTGGCAGAAATAAAGAATGCCTTTGATGGGTTCATCAGTAGACTAGACATGACAAAAAAAGAATCATTGAGCTTGAAGATATGTAAATAGAAACTTTCCAAACTGAAAAACAAAGAGAAGAAAAGAATGAAAGGAAAAAGATGGAACAGAATATCCAAGCACTGTGGGACAATTACAAAAGGTGTAACATGAGTGATTAAAGGGGGGAAAGGAGAAAAAAAAGAAAGAAACAGAAGAAATATTTGAAATAATAATGGCTGAGAATTTTCTAAAATTAATGAGATACCAAACCACAGATCTAGGAAGTTCAGAGAAAGCCACAGAGGACTATATATGTGTGTGTGTGTGTGTGTGTATATATATATATATATATATATATATATATATATATATATATATATGTGTGTGTGTGTATATGTGTGTGTATATATATTTGTATATATATATATTTTGTGTGTATATATATAGTATATATATATTTGTATATATATTTTTTGTATATATATTTGTATATATATATATTTTGTGTGTATATATATAGTATATATATATTTGTATATATATTTTTTGTATATATATTTTGTATATATATATTTTTTGTATATATATTTGTATATATATACATTTTGTGTGTATATATATAGTATATATATATTTGTATATATATTTTTTGTATATATATTTTGTATATATATATTTTGTGTATATATATTTGTATATATATATTTGTATATATGTGTGTATATATATTTGTATATATGTGTGTGTGTACATGTGTGTGTGTATGCAAATCATATTCAAACTGCAAAGAATCAGAGATGAGGAGAAAATCTTGAAAGAAGCCAGAGATGGGGGAAAAATCCACCTTACATAGAGAGTAACAAAAATACAAATTGCATTGACCTTTTCTTCAAAAACCATGCAAACAAGAAGAGAATGGAGTAAACTATTTAAGGCATTCGAAGAAAACACCAGCAACCTAGAATTCTATATCCAGCAAAATTATCCTTCGAAAGTGAAGGAGAAATAAAAACTTTCTCAGACAAGAAAAAGTGAGGAAATTTTTCTTTGGTAGACCTGTCTTGAAGAAATATTAAAAGAAGTTTGTCAGAGAGAAGGAAAATAATATAGGTCAGAAATTGAGATCTACATAAAGAGAATTTAAAGCATTGAGAAATGAACGTAAAATAAAATCTTTTATTTTTTTATTCTTAATTGATCTAACAGATAACAATTATTTCAAAATAACAACAATATAGTGGATGATTATAGCTTATGGATAAGTGAAGTATATGACAGCAGTGTTATAAGGGATGGGCGGGGGCAATTAGAAATATTGTTATATGGCACCTGCACTACCTGTAAAGTGGTACAGTGGTACCTCGGTTTTTGAATGTAATCTATTCCAGAAGACCATTCGAGTTCTGAAATGTTCACAAATAGCCGACAGCTAGGCCTCAGGATCTTGCACTCAGTGGCAGCCATGTGACATGTGCGACTTCCAAGGTATGTTCCAAAACCGAAGCATTTACTTCTGGGTTTACAGTTTTCGTAAACCGAAATGTTTGTCAATGGAGACATTCAAAAACCGAGGTACTACTGTATAATGTTATTTGAAAGTGCTCTTAGATTAGTTGTACATGTATATTGTAAACTCTAGGGCAATGACTAAAAAAATTGAAAGTATAATTAATATACAGTAGTACCTCAGTTTTCACATGTCTTTGTTGATGAACATTTTGGTTTATAAATAACATAAACTCGGAAGTAAATGCTTCAGTTTTTGAACACGCCTCGGAAGTCACACATGTCACATGGCTTCCACTGAGTGCAAGATCCTGAGGCCTAGCTGTCAGCTATTTTTGAATGTTTCAGAACTCGAAAGGTATTCTGGAATGGATTACATTGAAAACTGAGGTACCACCGTACTACGAAAGGAAAGAAAATTGAATCGTATGCAATGCTCAATTAAAATCAGAAAGGGCAGAAAAAGAATAGATGACAAAAAAAAGAAATAAAGAACAAGCTAATTCATAAAAAGCAGTTATAAATACAGTAGTTATTAATCCAACCATGTCAATAGCCACTTTAAATGTGAATGGTCTAAATACACAATTGAAAGACAGAGACTATTAGCGTGGATTAAATAACAAGACCCAACTCTATGTTGTCTACAAGAAGACCAATTTAAAGACACAAAGAAAAATAAAGGAATAAAGAAAGATATATGTAGGTCGGACAATTACGTTCGTGAACTTTACGTGGTGGAAAGTTCGTAAATGTAATTGTTCGACCTTTATACTATGCTATCACCGACAAAAAGAAAGCATCTGTAACTATATTAATTTCAGGCAAATTATATCCTGCAATATCTTGGATAGTACAGCTCATGGCAATCAGGCCCACAGTTCTAGTAGAAGTGTTTGAGAAAAATCAGAATGTTTATGTGTGTTGACTATTCTTTATGCCTTTATGTTTTGTGAGAGAGATGAATCCAGGCAAAGTTTAGCTAAGCTGAAAGCAAAGTGGGATGGAATACATTTCCACCAGGGAGATTTTGTAAAGCCTTTCTCATGTGTCCTTTACCAGACAATGGGAGCCAGCCAGATTAAAGTTTGGTTGCTTTCCAACTGAAGCTTATTTTTTCACATGCCCTAAGGGTATCCATCTTAATATTTCACATGTGAGTTTGTGCCATGTACCAGTCAGTGAGTAAAAGAGGAGACTCTTCAGGCTTAAGAATATTTTTCAGGCAAGAGGTATGGTATGATTACTTCACTAAGGAACTGAATGAAAGGACATATACTAGAAATGTATTAAGAATCCACAAGACAAGGTAAGGGTAAAGCAGATCAAATATGTGGTGATGGAAGAACTGACTCTAAGTGGTGAACACACAATGCAACATATAGATGATGTATTACAGAATTGTACACTTGAAACCTATGCAATTTTACTAACCATTGTCACCCCAATAAATTTTAATTAAAAAAAAAGGGGGGCCGGCCCTGTGGCTCAGGCGGTTAGAGCTCCATGCTCCTAACTCCGAAGGCTGCCGGTTCAATTCCCACATGGGCCAGTGGGCTCTCAACCACAAGGTTGCTAGTTCCATTCCTCGAGTCCCGCAAGGGATGGTGGGCTCCGCCCCCTGCAACTAAGGTTGAACACGGCACCTTGAACTTAGCTGCCTCCCAGATGGCTCAGTTGCTTGGCTCAATTGGTTGGAGTGCATCCGCTCAACCACAAGGTTGCCAGTTCCATTCCTCGACTCCCACAAGGGATGGTGGGTTGTGCCCCCTGCAACTAGCAACGGGCAACTGGACCTGGAGCTGAGCTGCTCCCTCCACAACTAAGACTGAAAGGACAACAACTTGAAGCTGAACGGCAACCTCCACAACTAAGATTGAAAGGACAACAACTTGACTTGGAAAAAAGTCCTGGAAGTACACACTGTTCCCCAATAAAGTCCTGTTCCCCTTCCCCAATAAAATCTTTAAAAAAAAAAAAAGAAAGAAAGAAAGAAAAAGAATCCACAAGATAGACCTTCAAGAGCCTGCAATTCTTCAACCCCTAAAGCAATCCTCAGGGTCCCCACAACTGAAAGCATACTCTTCAATAACACTTCAGGTGTGGCTATGGAGGATAATTGATGGAAGAACCCTCCAGAGGCAAAGCCAAAGGCCACAGAGGATGATGAACAAGGAGATTTCTTGGCAGAGTCAGGGTCTAACAGAGAAATACACTTTATTTCAGGGGCAGGGAGACTTTCATCTCAGTGGGCATTATTACATCATTGCAGCAATCCAATGATTGCTGTTTCCCTCCCTTTCTTTTTCTGAAAGAGGATTTTTATGATCTTGTTCTTAATTCACCACTCTCTGTTTGGTCGGTGGAGGTGGGGAGGCTAGATAACTTGTGTTTCAGAAGATGCTTGCATGAAAAAATCGTAAGTAGTCCTGACGAGGGGAATGCATATCACTCAGAGGTCCTAGATTTTGAACTGAATGGAAGGGCCAAATGGAACTTTGTGTTGTTTCATCTGAACAGGGGAAAAATGTGTTTCATGTGTAGGAGGAAGAGTGAACATGGATATTAGGGTGATCTGGGGTGGACTGTAGCTGAGACAGCTAGTTGCCTCTCTGTATGCACACTCCCCTCTTCCTCCAACAATAGAATTACCTGAATTTTAGATCAACACATGGTCATTCAACCAAGGCTATATTTCTCAGACTCCTTTGTACCTGGGTTTGACCACGTGCCTTGATTCTAGTTAGTAGGGTGTGAGAAAAAAATCATACATACGATATAGTCTTGAGCTATTAAAAGAAATAGACATGTCTCTCCTTGGACATTTCTTCCCAGTGGCCGAGACTTGATAGGTAGCAAGAGCTAAAGCAGCCACCTTAGATTACAAGAGAGCAGCCATGGGGGAGAAACAAAATAGAAGAGTCTGCATCCCTAACACCTCTTACCTACCATATCAGCCCTAGAGTGCTTATGTTCAGACTGTGACAAAAAGAGAAAATTCTTTCACGTTGATAAGAATGTTTGTTAGAGCAACTCAAGCTTATAGCCTAATCTCATTGTATTGTAACTATTTTTCTTAATTACTATTCTTTTTACTATAAGTAGCTAATTATTAATAATAATAGTGTCAGCAAATAATAACATGTAACAAGTCTGTACTATAATCCAAAGGCTGGAAATTCAGCCAAGCCTTGCAGGATCTAAAAGAGGAAATAGAAAAGCCATCAGTAATTGAGGTTACTCTCATCTCTGCCTCAGCAAACCGGGATATGACCAAATATGATTGAACTGGCTCCAACTTTACATCATTTCCTAAGAGACAGACTGGGACCTCAGTTCTAATTTCAGAGCTACCAGGGTACAGAATCTGGCCCAGCTTTGGCTAGGGTTCACTAATTCAATCAATCTATAGACTGATATTGGAGAACATAGTTCTCAGAAAAGGCTGGTGTCAGTTTTGTAGATAACCTATGAGTCTAATATAAGATTAATTTACATGTCTGTCTTCTGTATTACGCTTTGTTGCTAAGGCTGTGGAGAAACAGGAACTCCCATTCATTGCTGGTGGAAATGCAAATTGGTACAACCATTGTGAAGTGGAATTTGGCAATATCTAACAAAACCACACGTGTTTATTATTGACACAGCAATTTCACTTCTAGGAAGTTGTCCCTGGGATACACCTTCAGTAAATATGAATATACATATGCACAAGATTGTTCATTGCAACATTGTTTGTAATTGCAATTTAAATACCCAAATATAACAAGTAATTGAAGTATGGTACATCTACACAATAGAGTACTATAAAATTATTTTTAAAAATAATGATCTCTATAAACTGATATGGAGTGATTCCCAGAATATATTCTTAAATGAAAAAAGAAAAGTACAAAAAAGTATCTATGGCAGCAGTTCTCAAAATATGGTACACACACACCTGGAGAGTCCCTGAGACCCTTTCAGGTGGTCCATGACGTCGAAACTATTTTCCTAATAACACGAAAGTATTATTTGCCTTTTTTCATTGCACTAATGGTGCAAAAGCAATGGGGGTAAAAACTACAGGGCTGTTGCAAATTAAGGGTGTGGCAAATACTCATCATTGTCACATGGGAAACAAAAAAAACAATTTCACTTAAGAATTCCCTTGATAAAGCAGTAAAAATTAGTAATTTTATCAAAACTTGACCCTGAGTGCATCTTTTTAATATTCTGTATGACTAAATGGGAAGTATACACGAAGCACTTCGTTTTTTAAATTTTTAAAAAATTTTATTGGGGAATCTTGGGGAGCAGTGTGTCTCTCCAGGGCCCATCAGCTCCAAGTTGTTGTCCTTCAATCTAGTTGTGGAGGGCGCAGCTCAGCTCCAAGTCCAGTCTCCATTTCAATCTTAGTTGCAGGGGACGCAGCCTGCTATCCCATGTAGGAATGGAATTGGCAATGTTGTGTTGGGAGCTCATGCTCTAACCAACTGAGCCATCTGGCCATCCTTCTGGACGCTCAGTGGCAGCTCGTTGTCTTCAGTCTAATTGTGAAGGGCACAGCTCACTGGCCCATGTGGGAATCGAACCAGCAACCCTGTCATTCAGAGCTCATGCTCTAACCAACTGAGCCATCCAACCGCTCCAGGAAGCACTCCTGATACATGCAGATATGATGGTTATATAAAGAAAAACGATTTCTGCTATTATTTGAGTTACAAGCTGAACTAACCACTTTCTCATCGGACAACATTTTTACTTGAAAGAACAACTGATACACAAACTATTTTTACTCAGATATGGTATATGACAGTTTTTTTCTTAAATATGAGTGAATTGAGCCTATCAATTCAAGCAAAACAACTGATAATATATGTTGCTAACAGTAAAATTCAAACTTTCAAGTCAAAAATTAGAATTTTGGAAAATCCCAACACTACCATGGTACCAGCTTCTTGGTACTTAAAGTATCTTTGATAGGGTCAGTGATGATGTCAAATCAAGTAATTTTTGATACTCTACAATGAAATGTGTCAAAATTTGAAATATCTACCAACTTCAGTGAGCCATTATTTTCTAAATGATCAAAGCATGATATTAACAAATTATGCATGGTTAAAAGATACAAAGTATGAAACAGATCAATGGATTTTAATGTAACAAAATTTATAAAAGTTCATTAATATGATTTCAGATTCCACACTGCAACTGATATTTAAGAAACTAATGTTATTGTTTTAGGGTAGTATCAAATAATAATTATTTGAAAAGACTGGGTTTTTTGTTTTGTTTGTTTTTAAAAGATTTTATTGAGGAAGGGGAACAGGACTTTATTGGGGAAGAGTGTGCACTTCTGGGAGTTTTCCAAGTCAAGTTGTTGTCATTTCAATCTTAGTTGTGGAGGGTGCAGCTCAGCTCCAGGTCCAGTTGCCATTGTTAGTTGCAGGGGGCACAGCCCACCATCCCTTGCTGGAATCGAGGAATCGAACCAGCAACCTTGTGGTTGAGAGCCCACGCTCCAGCCAACTGAGCCATCTGGTACTGGCCCATGTGAGAATCCAACAGGCAGCCTTCGCTGTTAGGAGCATGGAGCTCCAACTGCCTGAGCCACTGGGCCGGCCCTGAAAAGACTGTTAAAATACTCTTCCCTTTTCCAACTACATATTTGTTAGAGGTCACTTTTTCTTTATATACTTCTACCAAAATAATATACTGCAAAATAATATACTTGAAAAAGCAGATAGAGAATTCAGCTGTATTCTATTAAACTAGACATTACAGAGATTTTTGTTTTTTCCCCTTTAGTTGCAAGAAGCACAGCCCACCATCCCCTATGGGAATTGAACTGGCAACCTTGTTGTTCACAGCTCACACGCTAACCAACTGAGCCATCCGGCTGCCCCAAAGAGATTTTTTAAAATGTAAAATAGTGTCATCCTTCTTTCTCTCTCTCTCTCTCTCTTTTTTTTTTTGTTTGAGAAAATGAAGTTATTTTTTATAAAAATATGTTATGTTTACATTTCAGAAGCTTATTATTATTCATTTTAATTGAGCAAATAAATATTTTTACAATTTCTCAATTTCTAATGCAGAACATATGATAGATATAGCCCACATAACCAAAAGCTCTTCAATAATTTATAATAGTCTGAAGAGACCCTGAGACTTAAAAGTTTGAGAATTGAAGATTTATAGTATACTACCTATTGTATAATAAAGGAATATACATATAGCTGCTTTTTTCCCCCCACCCCCTAGCTGCTTTATTTTTTTTTTTTGCAAAAAAGAAACACAGGAAGGAAACACTAGAAACCAATGATCTTGGTTACTCACATTGTGAGAGTAATCTGCAGGCTGACACTTCTCTAGGTAAACCTTCCAATTAGTATTGATTTTGGAAACACACTAATATTTTAAATACTAAAAAAGAATCATAAAATTAAAAGAATGTAGGGTAACTATAAAATGGAATATAAATTTAAAAAATAAACCTAAA
Source organism: Rhinolophus hipposideros (assembly GCF_964194185.1). Lineage (NCBI taxonomy): Eukaryota > Metazoa > Chordata > Mammalia > Chiroptera > Rhinolophidae > Rhinolophus > Rhinolophus hipposideros. The sequence goes on from NC_138063.1 coordinate 45,872,263, forward strand.
CGTATTTCAAAAGAATAACAGTCACATTAAAGAGGGTGGAAGAAGAAACTAACTCAAGTAAATCTTGAACATATTTTGACCTTATACCCTCAGACTAAAGAAAATAAATAAATGAATATTGAATTATAATAGTAGACTTGGTTTTTGCACAACCATGTCTGGTATATTCTAAGATTGAACAAGTAATAATTATCTTGAGAGTAATGGGAAAGAGGTTTCTCACTGTCAGAAAAGAGAACTACAACTGTGAAAAGTGGGAAGATTGAAATAAATCCTGTGGTGTTGGACTGAAATGTATCAATATGAATTCTTGGTTTTCAATGTATGTTTTGTGTGTGTGTGTGTGTGTCTGTTCATTCTATCTTTGTCCACTGAAAGGACTAAAAATAATGACACTCCAGTAGTAATAAGCACATGCAGGACCCATATCTTCGTTTCTAAATACCATTGTCTACTGAAAACAACTAGGGCTTTTTGGAGAAATGATTGGTTCCAGTGCTGGTGCAGGGAAAATCAATATAAGCCTGGAACATTTTGTCATACCGGAAAATAAGGAAGTCCTCAAAGAATAATGGAGTCAAGTCAAAAGGATAACGGGATCAGTTTGAGGAGTTTTCACTGACCAAATATGAGACAATCTGAGCACCAAAATAAATAATAATAGTAATTGGTTATAACCTACTGAAGAAAAGGACTCCATAAATCTGCAGAGATATAAATAAATAAGCAAACAAACAAATGGGGAAGAAGAAGCTCTTCTGAATATTAGAATGACAACAAATAAATATAAAAGAAATGATAGTGTTAGAAATCACCAGTTGATAAATATGATAGTAGTATTTGATTCAAGCTAGAATCATAATGGGTTAGACACTATTTTAATAAATAAAGTTAACATTACCAGTAAAGGGAAAAATCAACATTGAAATTATCTGCCTCCTAATATGCACTGAGAAGGGCATAATGTAACTTTTGTGGAATAGCTGTCAAAAATGCACAACCTCCAACCAACTATGAGGAAACATGAGACAATGCCAAAGTGAGGGTCATTCCATAAAATAACAGGCCTTTACTCTTCAAAAATGCCAAGGTCATGAATGACAAAGACAGACTGTCATAGATTAAAGGAGACTAAAGTGATATGCTAAGTAAATATAATGTGTGATCCTAGGTTTGATCTTGGACTAGAAATTTTTGCTTTTGTATGAGGAAGATTATCTCACAACTAGCAAAATATGAATCTGGTCCATGTACTGAATGATAGCATTATATCAGTGTTTGTTTCCTAATTTTGATAAATGTATTATGTTAAAGGATGTCCTTATTCTTAGGAAATATGTACTGTAGTATTTAGAGCTCAAGAGGCAACATGTCTGCAATTTGTTCTCAAATGATTCAGGGTGGGGAAGACATATGTGGGAAATGAGTGTGAGTGTGTGTGTGTGTGTGTGTGTGTGTAAAATAATGAAACAAATCTGGGGAATCTAAGTGGTAAAGAGTATGTGGGAGTTATGTGTATTATTCGTACCACTTTACCACTTTTTTCATAAGGCTGAAATTAGATTGAAATTAAAAATTACAAAACAAAAGTAAACGAAAAAGTAATGAAAGTCTGACACATGCAATAACATGGATCAACCTTGGAGACATGCTAAGTGAAATAAGCCAGATTCTAGAGGACAAATAGTGTACGATTTAACTTATATGAGGGACATAGAGTGGTCAAATTCATACAGACAGAAAATAGAATGGTGGTTGCCAGGGGCTAGCGGGAGAGAGGAATAGTGGAAGTTTAGGAAGATGAAAAACTTCTGGAGCTGGTGATAGTTGGTGATAGTTGCACAACAATGCAAAAGTACTTCATGCCACTGAATTATAGATTTAAAAACGATAAAAATGGTAATCTTTACATTATTTTACGACACATACAGAAAAGTAAAATGAGGGTTGACAACCCCAGATTTGTATTATGACCCCATAATATCAGCACTGCTTCCCCAGAAGTGATTACAAACTGGTTTCATTTTACAAAAACATTTAAGGAACAACTTCCTTCCCACCACAGATCGTGTAAGATCTTGCCAATCAAAGTGAGAAACAGCCTATTTAAATAATAGTTATAAGGTGGCTCAGGAGGTAATTTTAAACACTGTAGTAATTAGCCAACAGTTTGTTTACAGGGTAACGCTTCCCAAGGATGCTGGTGACACTGAGAAATCAAGCATTTTGCAAGCCTTTCCTTTTTGCACTCTGTGACCTCTGCAGTGTGAACAGGAAAAATAAAGTGAAGTAAAATAGCTGATTTATGCAGTCTAAATTCTGGCACCACCTTGGCCTGAAGTGGGTGCATATTCTCATCTGGGCTACTCATTACTTTTTTATAGTCTAAACAATGGTAAAAATGTTTTCTATACTTTAAGTGTTTGTAGTAATTGCCTGTAGTGTCAAATATCAAGGCACAGTAAATCTTGTCTTATTTTAAGAAACTCAAAGTACCAAGTGAAAAAATCATTTCCATTTTCACAGGCACAGTAAAATTTCAGGACTTTAATTTTTTTAAACCCTATTAACCAGACTCTTTGCCTCTAATTAATTCTGGAGAAAACTGCAAACTTCATCTTCCTAAAGTGTTGCCAAGGTGTTATCATTTCCTATAGAATAAGGGCCCCAACCCCACATCAGTCTAGTAATTTGACCTCAATATACCTTCTGAGATTTACCTTCTATGATTCCCTCCTTCTGTATCTGTCAAATTAGATCACCAAACCTTAGACTAAATCCCCAAAAGTGTACTTGGGAATCAAAGAGTGCACCCATTTTCAAGACTTTAAATATACATTGTTGAGATGTTCTCACCAACTTTGAACATAAGGTCTCCTTTCCCCCAAATCTTTGTCAACTACACTTCCTTCAGTTTTTGAAATTCACTGAACGACTCATCTTTTCTCCTCCTTTGAACTCCTGGAACATTTACTTACTTATTTTATTTTCACACAAACCAGCTTAAAACTTTGCACACCGTGCCCACTCAAGAATATTTGTCAATATTTGTCAAGTGAATAATATCACTGTTTTAGTTCACATGTAGAACCTGTAATTATATCTATAACCTGGTGACAAGCATAGGCAGCTTATTTTTTAACTTAAAAAATAACACCTATTGCTTTTTATGGTGATAAAGTTAGAGAATCTGAGTTCACTGCAGAAAACTTGCAAGAGAATGAGGAGCCATAATCCCCCCAATTCTGGCATAGGCTTTATTTACATTTAGGTCTACAAATTGGCAATCTTTACGCCACAGATGAAGTCGAATCCTAAAAGTACATGATTTTGTTTATTTATTTATTTCCTATGGACATTCAAATAATGTTTGGAGTGAATGTAGGTTATAGCATAGACCTAGAGGCCCCCAGGTAAAAGAAAATACACCCTCAATTTCATTAACCTCTTTTTGCACGTCTCCAAAATTTCTTGCTTTGTTTCTCAAGTACAATCAACAACTGGCACTGACTGTTCCGTGTGAGTTGAGGTGCTGAGAGTAGAGGTAAGACATTCTAATCCTACAGCTAATCAATGAGGAATGGACGTAAATTTCCTACTCTTGTGTTTTGAGGGTTTTTTTTTCTTTTCTAGCTTAGACCATCTGTTAGATAAGGATTCCTTAACAGTAACTTAGTTAAAACTTCTTTACACAACTTGAAGTCTAACAAAAAAAATTTAATTTTTTCCTGCACTAAAATTTATTTTTCATTTTTTATACAGCAATGGTTTGATTACGATTTGCAAAATCATAACAGGTGTATTTTGGGGGCTGGGTGAGGGAGAACCAGGAAGAGCAATTGTATGTTTAAGTTACCTTAGAGAGGAACCTTTTCCAAAACAACATCTTAGTATGAAAAATTGGCAGGTTAGTTTGTGAATTGGATTTCAAAGCTACATGGAAGGGCTTGTATCACAGACTGGAGGGGGCTCTCAAGAATTCTTTGAGGCTCCACAAACTGATGACAGAAGACAAAGCATTGCGGTTACAGAATCATTAATCTTTTTGGAAAATGTACTTTTCGATCAAATAAGTGACAAGTGACAAATCAAGTAGAAGTTTGTGTAGGCTTTCCCATAAAGAAGCTGGTAGAAAGAACATATCATTTTACTAAATGAAAGCAAAGGGAACCTAACTCAAGAAATCTAGATCCCATTTTCAAACAGTAGTTTTGTTTAGTTTTTTAAAACTAAGTGGGATTCTTGTGAAGTAGAAAATATTTAGGACAAATCCTGCATTTGTGACTTCCAGTGAAGGATAATGCATCTAAGAGTTGAGAGAGAAGGCAAGGAAGGGAAGGGGAAGGGAAAGAGGGGAGGAGAAAGGAAGAGAAAGGAAGGGAAGGGAAGGGGAGGGGAGGGGAGGGGAGGGGAGGGGAGGGAAGGGAAGGGAAGGGAAGGGAAGGGAAGGGAAGGGAAGGGAAGGGAAGGGAAGGGAAGGGAAAGGAAGGGAAGGGAAGGGAAGGGAAGGGAAAGGAAGGAAAGGAAAAGGAAAGAAAAGAAAAGGAAGGGACAGAAAAGGAAGGTGGAAGGAAGGGAAAGCATTCAGATATGCTGACAATTTTACTTTTTCAAACTTAATGACCAGAATATTATGTTTTAAAACTTTGGAATAAGGCCTGTTTGTGTTTTTATGTTAACTTCTGGAAGTTCTGACTGAAAACAACTCCATACCGGATGTATCAAATCTTTCTAGACTTTACTCTTCCATCTCTCCATTCCTGTTTCACACATATAAAAAGAAAATAACTGGCCGTGGGGCGGCGGGATGGCTCAGTCGGTTAGAGTGCGGGCTCTGAACAACAGGGTTGCCAGTTCGATTCCCACATGGGCCAATGAGCTGTGCCCTCCACAACTAAAGTGAAGAGAACGAGCTGCCTCTGAGCTTCCGGAGGGGCAGCCGAATGACTCAGTTGGTTAGAGGGAGAGCTTGCAACAAGGTTGCCCGTTCAATTTCCACATGAGATGGTGGGCTACACCCCCTGCAACTAAAGATTGAAAATGGTGACTGGACTTGTTGCTGAGCTGCACTCTCCACAATTAGATTAAAGGACAATGACTTGGAGCTGATGGGCTCTGGAGACACACACTGTTCCCCAATATTCCCCAATAAAATTTTTTTTAAAAGAAAATAATTGGCCTTATAGTCATTTGTAGCCATTAAAATTTTTAAGCATTTTTGTCTTTATAGTTAGTAAAGTAAAACAATATTTCTAGAGACCTCAAAGTGAGATACTGATTTGGTGAGTATTGTTCCTGAATGAAAACTATCCAGGCAAGTAGTCTGATAAGTTCAAATAGGAGAAATGGAAATAATTATTTGAGGGTAGGCTGTCCAAAAGAGAAAATTTACCTCAGTTATGGGTCTAAAAGAGGCTAGTAGAACTAAAAGCATTAAAGTACCATCTAAAGATAAAATGTAATTGTTCTCTCAGGTAAGAAGAAAATGTTTTACCATAGAAACAGAAATAGCTAGAAAGGAAATCAATAGGGCACAGTTCGGGGACTTCTTAGCCCTATTAGTAAACAAACCATTTAGACTAGAAGTAAGGAGCTACTGACTAGGCAAGTGAAAACATAAGCTATAAGGGTTTATCCAGAAATGATATGATGGCCAGGATTGCTTCAAAATAATACAAGACAGAAGTAAATGTGTGAGGGTATAGATGAAGCAAGAGTGTCCATGGGTTGCTAATTGTTAGAACTGGGTGATGAGTATGTGGGGATTGATTATACTAGGATCTCCGTTATTAGACAGATTTAAATTATTCCATAATAAAAAGTGTAAAAGCAAAACAAAGATATTCTGGGCAGGACAAAGCCCTTGTTTCTGAGGTCACCTGGCTATTTTTAAGGTTTTTAAAAAATAAAATGTGTGTGAATTGTTGCCAAGGACAAACAAAAGGGGAGAAAAAAATATGAACTGATTTAGAATTTATTTCACCCTTGAAGAGGAGCCCTGCTAATCTACTCTGTGTTTTACTGAGAAGAGCTTCCAAAATGGGTTGGAAAAATAATAAAATTAAAATAAAATGAAATAAATTTAAGTTTTAAAAATAAAGTATATCCAAGAAGCTTGGAAGTAAATATATATTTCCTCCCTTTTAAGGTAATATGGAAGAATTGTTTTGGCTTTTGCATAACATCCTGTGGAGGCCTGATGAAAACACTGGGAGATAACAGATTGTTCCTTTTTGCAAATATGTCAGTAGAAGAGAAAGTCTTTATTTAAATCTTCCATGCCTTTCAGGGAATATGCTGGCTCCATCTATATATTACTAACATTTATTAATTCATTTTGGGGAAAAGCATTTTGCTGTATTTTTACTTGTTGTAATGCTTGGCCACATTTCCTATAAAAATTACCATTAGGATTAACCTTTCCAATTTTGCAAATTTGGTCATCTAATTCAACAATGTAAATGCTTTGAAAGCCTTTGTTATTATTTCTTGTAAAAGGCAATGAATGAATAATGAGCTCCAAGGGTGTCATTGGGGGTTATTCACACTTGCTAATGGTTAACCACCCATGGCTCCTGAACTGCAGAGCCAGATTTAAAGTCTCCCCAACACAACTGCATCTATTTTAGCTCCCTGCTGAAGAAGGTGGATTATATAGGATTTGTTAAAATCCCCTCAAACTCAAACCAGAACAAAACCTAAATGTGCAATACTTAGGGATTGGTACATAAATTCTATCCATAGGTACAACGGACTGTTATTTAGTTATTAAAAATGATGATGGTAAACTTGCCTTGCAAGAAATGTTAAAATAAGTTTTTTGGAGAGAAGGAAAATAAAATAGGTTAGAAACTGAGATCTGCATAAAGAGCATCGAAGAATAAATAAGTGAAATAAATTGATGATGTAGGCTTTCTGCACCAGTCTATAATTGGGCACATGCCTTCTCCAACTCCACCTCAAGTGTCTCCCATGCCTCGCTTTCCAACCCTCTCAACCCCCGTCTCTCTATCATTTCAGGCTTGTATAAGATAGAAAAAAAAGCCTCATCATGCATCCCATTCCTTTTCCCCTTCTCTTCCTCCAAAGGTAGCTGTTGTTAATATTTCCTTGAGTACCATTCTGAAAAATATAGGCATAAAAAGTTTTACACAAAAGGGTTAATACTATATAGTATTCTGTACCTTGATTTAAAAAATAACAAACCTTGTCAACATTTATTATTAATCTTTCCATGTCAGCTCAATCTGATTTGTTTTATTTTTATAATGTTGCTTTCATGTTTTTTTAAAAACTGTTTTTGTTTATTTTGATTCCTTTTTTTTTTTTTTTTTGGTGAACTGCCTATCTGTATACTTTGTCCAACAGTTTAAAAACAGGATTGTTCATTCCTACGTTTTGTGTGAGCTCTTCATAAGTTAGGTAAATAGGTCTGATGCCTGACATGTGCTGCAAGTATTTTTTCCCAGTTTCTTTGCTTTTGAGAATTTCATGTATTTTTTCCTCAAGCATAAGTATTTTTAAAAACCAAAATGCTTGTAAACATTTACATCTTATTGTTTCTCGATTTTTGTGTCCCGATTAATAAGGCCTTCCCCACTCTAAGATCAAATTCATGCCTTCTTCCCTAAGAGGTTGTCTCAACCTTCACAGTATTAACACTTTGGACAGGGTAATTTTTATTGTGGAGGTCTCTGTCCTGTGTGTGGTAGAATGTTTAGCAGCATCTTTAGCTCTATCCACTAGATGCCCATAGCATTTCCTTCTCTCCAGTTGTGATGACCAAAAGTGTTTCCAAACATTGTCAAATATCCCTGGGAGGCAAAATTGCCACACACACCCTGCCTGGAGAATCACTGTTCTAGAACATATATAATTGCATTTTAAATTAACATTTCAATCTTTGACTCAGTGAATTTTAGTTTTGTTAAAGGGATGAGATAGAGATACAGCTTTATTTTTAACTAAAAGTAGTTAATTGTCCCAATTCAATTTATCCCTGATCTGAAAAGCAAACTTTGCCAAAATCTAAATCTCTGTATGTACTCTAATATCTCATTCTTCTGTTTTCTCTTTATTATCAGTGCAAAATTTCTACATTTTAATATCAACTTCAAAATATACTCTAATATTTGGAGGTGCTTGCCCTGTCCTCTTCTCCTTTAGAAGTTCCCTGGCTATTGTGAGATCTTTAATTTTGATGAATTGTGGGGGGGAAAAAACCCAAAAAACCTATTGGTATTTTAATGGGAATTGCTGTGAATTTAAAGACTGATTTGGGGGAAAATAAACATCTTTCTGTTTTCACGATTGAATCTTTTTGCTAGAAAAAAATGTTATATCTTTTATTTTACTTAAGTTTTCCTTTATGTCCCTCAGTAGAATTTTAAAGTTTTCTTCATAAAACTTGCACATATTTCTTGTTAATTTTATTCCTAAATATTTCATTGTTTTATTGCTATTATAAATGTATCCTCTACAGCTTTGGGAAGATAAATGGAAACATGTGAATGAAATAACTACTTTCATGGAAGTAAGAAAAGGGAGTAAGTTAAAAACTGGTGTGGCATTCTGAAGGTCTTACTTTAATAAACAAGTTAATAGTCAAATAAAATAGTTAAAATTTGTGGTGTTTTGGAAAAAAACACGAAGCGTACTCAATCAGAAGTGATCCTCTCCTCACCTGCCCCAATCCCTGCCCTGGCCCATTACCATCCCCCTGGAGGTCATCTGACAATGTCTGGAGGCTTTTATTGTTAGTCAAAACTTTAGGGGGAGAATATTACTGGCAAGTATTGGTTAGTGGCCAGAGATGCTGCTAAATATCCTACAATGCACAGGACAGCCCCCACAACAAAGAATGATCTTGCCTCAGTGGTTAATAGAGCTGGGGTTGAGAAACCTTGAGCTAGGTGATGATGCTGGGGTTACCTAAATTTAGGTCAGGGTGTCATGAAAACTCCTCTGAGAAGGTGACATTTAGGCCAAATTTTGACTGGTGAGAAATAGCCGGACATGCAGCAAGTGTAGGACCATCCTAGGCAAAGGGGACTTGCAAACAACAAATAACAATGAAAAATCCCTTACATGTGAGTGCAGTATACATACGCACAGAGTGAAGAAATGAATTAAGAGGTCTTTCATATTTCACTTTGTATCTTCTTTCTTGCTTGAATTTTTGAGAACAGCCTTTTTTTTTTTTAAATTTAAAAAAAGAAAAAAGCACAGAGAGCAGGCAGGTTGGAAGAGAGCCTTTTGTAAAACTACAGGTAGATTTCAGATAAGAGATTTCTGAGCAACCCCCATGTGTTCAGCAGGCCCTCGTGTCAATCTGTGGTTAGTCTCTGCCCTATACTGCCTTCCATGTCCATTCACCAAAGAATGACAGAGAACACTTCATTTAATGCCAGATAATTTATGTCCAATACTTATTTTTATACTTTTAGCTTTGTTATATTTGGATGTGTTATTTAAGTTACCTTGTCTTTAGGGGAAAAAAAAACACCTACTTTATTATTAAATGAGGTAATTTAAATACATGTTTCATAAACTGTAAAGAGTACAGATGCATGATGTGGCAAATGGAGGGTGAAGGCTGAGCTCAACAAATTATCTTTCTATTCTGTCCCCTTGCCGCTAGGCAAATAAAAATGAGGGCTGGGCTACAGAGGAAAAAGAAGGACTGGGAAGGGAAGTATAGGGTAAGAGAAAAGTGATTACAAACTAAAGTAGTAACTTGAGTTACATTATTCATGTAACTAAGAGGAGGAGATAATCCTGCCGGAGTTGATAAAATCAGAAGATGGTGGTAGCCCAGCCCAGGCCTTGGAAAGACAGCTTCTCTTTAAGCAGCCCCAACCCCCTGACCTGAGATGAGAAGAGGTGATTATAGAACCCTTGTGCAGTGTTGGGAGCACAGCAGTCTACATATTTAAAAAATACATATTATCTGTCCTCCAGAGACTAGAAGTAAAAGGGATCCAATAACTGAGTCATCATTCCTCCCCCTAGGAGAATGCCCGATGGAATTCATGTTTAATCAGTGGTTGTGAATAGGTGAATGAAACACATTCCCCAATCACTTGATAGATCTGGCATCAAAATAATAATGACTGCATATCGATGCACTTTTCTGGCAAGTTTCCCTAAGTTTCTTTTTGAATTTTTGCCTTTGAAGAGTTTGTGTGCTGTAGAAAGTAACTTATACAACTCTTTCTTTTCTTGGCCTTGAGGCAGTTTCAGAAGATAAAAGACCTAATGTGTCCCTGGAGGGGAAAAATATTGGTGAAAACGTTTATCAGTAACCTTTTCAAGCACCAAGCATCGTCTCACTAACTGATCACAATTTCCCAGTTTAATTAACATTTATATGAATTCAGCAAACAATATGTAGCAAATGTGTATCGATGTAATTTTGTTTTTAGCACTCTAAAGAATCTTAAGTCATTGGATCAGTTTTATAGAGCAGCCCTACCTGGGACATTAAGGGACTGACAGAGCAATAATTGAAACTTGTTTTTCCACCTTGGGAACAGTAAATAAACAAAAAATATCCTAAATTACTGGTTTTTCGATCTCACACTTTTGATTATTTTACTTGCCTATGTTATGCAGATATTTTCTTCCCAGAACACACCAACAATACAAAACTCCAAGGAAGTTTGGGATAAGCCTCCAAACAAGTTTGGGTTGAGGATGGGACACATCTACCAGGAAGGCCTTCACACAGAGTGGTTTGGGTCCTCTTTGGAGGATCCGGCCAGCTTTAATAACTGCTTCCATACGATTCGCTCGAGTAAAAGCTGAGCATTGGCCGGATCAAGCCGGACCTCCAGCAACAGAATTTAAAGTTCGGCTTTTTCCTCCTCGCAATTTGAAAGGGGCTTTTAATCCTGGTCGCCCCTCCTCCTCTCCCTCTAAAGTTTGTTTTCTAGTTATAAACTCGCTTCAACTCTCGGTTTCCATGTCGGTTGCCTGAGACTCGCAGTAACTAGCCAAGTGCACTTAGACCAAGAGAAAGATACCTTTGTGTACAGAATGAGAGCCACCGCGTGGCCAAGGATAACCACGCGGAAGAAGGAAACATTTTTGTCGCAGGCTGCTGAAAGCGGCCAGGGGGAGGAGTTAGCCGACCCGAAGGCGTTTTGTTGAGCGGCTTCGAAAGCTGTCTAGGCAGCCGAAGCCGCTTTCGAAGTTAGCAAACAAAGCGTCTCCCCAGTAACCGCCGGGTTCCAGACAAGGCTCCTGCCACTCAGACCGCGGAGTCGCAGCGTCGGCCGGCCCCCGGCTCCTCCCCGCTGCGTCTCCCCTCCCTCCTCTCCGCTTCCCCAACGGATATGAGCCACCAATCCCAGCAACAAACAACCCTTCAAATGCAAGAACCCAGCGGCCCTCTAACGTGCGGCCCCCACGCTCTCCCCGCCCCACATCTGTCTCGCACTCGGGCGCAGCAGCTGATTCATCTCCAGCTAGGCCTGGGGAAGGAACTGCGCTCCAGCAAGTTACAGGGTAGCTTCCAGGCTGGTGGTTTCCCCCAGGACCATGTTCCCTGCTTTGTCGTTTTAGGTGTGTGTTCTCTTAGGTGCCGAGCAGTCGGCAAACCAAAGAAGGAAAAAATCGTAAGGTTTGTGCCTTTTTAGAATGACGTTTTTTCCCTTGTTTACTCATTTTAAGTCATGTAATTGGAAAAACCACCCAAGCTTTGTAAACTCTGGCTTTAATTCACTCTCCGGGCGGGGGTGCCTTTTTTGGGAGGGTGAGTGGGTGGGAGGCTGGCTTTAGTTTTCAGCGTAATCCTAAAACAGAGGCTCCACAGTCTAGTTAGTCATCGTTTGGCTGCCTTAGTCCTTCTCGGGTTTAACTTTATTTCCACGGAGCTACTCCTGCCGGATTCTCCATCGAGGTTACAAAACAAAACCAGCACAGAGCCGAAACTGGAGGCAGATTCAGGCGCTGACGTCTCTACTAGGGTTACTTACGGTTTTTGTTTTTTTTTAAGTGATGGGGAAAGTCTTACTGTGGCATGTGACAGTTTACTTCAAAGCAACAGGACACACGCATGCAAAAACTAGACCCAGAGGAGACGGTGGGGAGGAGGCAAGCTTTTTAAAAAAACAGCCGAACAGCATCTGGTCTTTAAAAAGGGTAATTTCATCAAGGAACTCCTGTTGGAATCTTCCTCTCAACCAAAATAAACCGACAGGAACATGTGTTTACTCAATGGCTAACTTGTTTGAAATACCCTTGGAGAGAAGGGGTCCCTTAGCAGGGTTTTAAGTCTTAAAAGTAGACTCTGTTTACCGAAACAGATGAGCAGCCCCCATATGATCGCCCCCTTTTCTATAAAGGCAGCAGTTGCCGGGGCCCGAGAGTGTCAGGCCGAGTGGCAGCGGGGCGCGCGCGCGCCTGTCCTCAGTCAGAGACTTTTAAAGAGCATGTGAGCATGACAAGTGTCCGTCGAAACGTGTTAGATTTCGAAACTGCCTTGCAATCCAGTCCGGAACTCGCAGCTTTAGCCCGGGGGAACAGTCATTCGCCTCGGGTGTCTGTGTCTCATCCTCCCCCCTCCCGCGCATTGTCGCTGTTGGAGGAAGAGCCCCGGGAGAAGGGTGCGACGCGCCGCGCCCGCGTGTCAATAGCAGCCGCTCATTCTGGAAGAAGTTGGTTCTTGTCCCGAATACTTTTCCTACGGTGCCCCGCCCCTTGAATCCGAAGCGGCTGTTTTCTCCCGCGGCTGGAACCGGGATAGTGGAGTGTGGGACAGCTGTCAAAAACGAAAGTGGGGGGGGGGGCTTTTCTTCTCTGGGGTAGAGGAGGGGAAGGAAGAACGGCCTTTTTTCCATCTGTTCTAATTTTCAACCAAACACACCATCGTCAGTCCCAGGAAGAAAGGCCCAAAGGAGAAACCTGGGGTGCTTGGCTGGGGTCGCCGCGGCCGGGCGAGGGATGCGGGCAGCGTGCGCGCGGCGGGGAGGAAGGCTCGGGCTTCTGGGTTCCGCTGCCCCCACGAGTGACCGGTGACAGTGGCCAGCCGGACGCGGAGTGAGGCGGCGTGGCTGTGGCCCTCTGTGCTGTTCTCCCCTGCTGGTAGGTGCGGGGGAGGGGCAGAGGAGCGGCGGGGCGGGCGGGGGACGGGGCGGGCGGCTGGGGGCGGAGGCAGGACCTCCTGTACCTTCCCTCCTTGCCTCTCTCACTCTGACAGCGCCGAGGTGCGCCGAGCAGGAGCCGGGAACAAAGGAGCGGCGTGGGGAGGGGAGCGAATTGGGCGAAGGGGAGCCCCCGGACGGCTGCCAGAAGATCCCGGCAGGAGGAAGCCCAAGTGTCACTTGAGTTCCACCCAAGAAGCGGGCGCCTGGGATCTGAGCGCCTTGTTTAGCAATAACTGCTGGAGTGCGTCCTACAAGTTACGGGAGAGTCCGCCGGAAAGGAGAACAATCACTTGCTCCCCTGCGCCCCTGCTCCAGGCCCCCCGAGACCCCAGTATTGCCTCGCGCTGGAAGGGGAGCTCCAGAATGAAAAGCAAGAAAGGTAAGGCTCCCGGGCTGTCGGCGGGTGGAAGCTAGTCCCGAGGAAACGTGCCCGCCGGACCGCGCCGAGCTTGGGGTGAGAGTCACTTGGTGGACTTCCCAGCCCGGGGGCTTGGGCTGAAACCGCGGCCGTTCTCTTTGTTGAGGCTGCGTCTGAAATGGCAGTTGCTGTTTTCCTTCTAGACACAACATGAGGGGCTGTTGTGGGGAGACGGGCCTCTCCATGCTGCTGGCACGTTGTCAAGAAACAAGCTCACCGCCTTGTTTGTCCGCTTCCAAGTTTCATTGTCTCAGCCGACACCCCACGCTCCACTGAGCCGCCGCGTGGCTTCTCGCTCTTTCTCGCGGGCGGGGTGTGTGGGCCCGGGGAAGGGGGTCCCCCGCCCCGCTTTTCCCCGTCGGGATCCTGGGGCGGCGGGGAGCGCCTTTGTCTGAAAGTTGGTCTGCGGGGCCCTCCACTCCCTCCTACCTGGTCCCGGGTTCTGTCTGCTCTGGGTATGGGGTATTTTCATAATCTAAAGAATGCGAGTCTGGCCCCCTAATCGCCCTCGGGGCTCGGAAACTTTGGAAAGTTAGACTTTCGAAAATTCCCGGCCTCTAATAGTTTTCCCACGAAGAATTTGGGGCGAGGTGAAGAATCAAGACTGAGGGTAAGCAGCTGAAAGCGGCGTGCAGTCAGAACGAGTCCAAGTGTGACAGGCAGGCTTGGTTGTAAGTGTACAGAGTGAGCCTGTCATTGTTTCCACCGAGCGTTTCTGGAAGTCTTACAACTAAAACTTGCCGTCAATCTGGTTTAAAAACAAAATACTCAGGGGGAAAAAACACTCGCGAAAGGTCAGAGAATAACTCCCTTTTGAAGTGAACTTTTGAGTCCCTGACGGGGAGGTACCCCGAATGTTCCGTCGTGGGCCGCAGTTGGCTTTTCTGTTGTGATTTATGTGAAGTGGTTCAAAACAGAAGTTAATCACTCAGGGACGCCAGCGGGCGGGGGTGGGGGGCCGCTGCTGCGCACGCGCGGGAGCGCCCCAGAGTTTTTGTAACTCCACATTTTTTCAGAGTCGTCCGGCGAATAAAGTTAGAGTGAGGCAGCCTCAAGCCCAAGACGGTTTCCGCGGCTTCGTTTTCACTCGTTTAACTGTGGGCTGGTGGCTTTGAAACACGCCTCTCCTCAGGCGTTTCTGGCGAGAGTAAAATTAAACGTCAAAACCCGGGGCTTTCATAGTAGTTGGTATAGTATTCCCCGCGGACCGCTCCCCGAGGGACAGAATGAGAAGACGAGGGCGTAGAGGTGTGGACAAGTAGCTGGGCTAGGGTAGAGGACGCGCGGGGAGTGCCCAGGATAGCCCCTGGAAGGCCGCGTCTAGTGGTGCAGGACTGGGGGGGTCTAGAACTCACTGGGATGAGTTTCGGGGGAGGGTGTGTTTTTGAAGAGTGGTTCTTGTGGTTCGCCGGGGGCGGGCGCCCCCCCATTGTTCGGGCTCTGATGGGGGAGGCGTTGATCAACCTGGGTCCTTCCATTTACCCCCTTGGCACTCCCGGGTCCTCACCGCCCTTCCACCCCTACTTGGACCTTGGGTACCTTCCCCCCCAGCACCCCATGCCTTCCCCGGGAGCCCAGGTTCCTTGCCTCCCCCGCCGCGATTTCAGGTATTCGACCCCTGCCCTTGGTGGTGTCCCCATTCCCTGGGCATTCGGGTACCCCTCACCCGCCTGTAGCCCTCCCCAGCGCCCTCTTCCCATCAGAGGAACGAGGTGGGACCCGCCGGCTGCTGGGTAGGAATACTCGGGGTCAATAGCCCGGGGCGCGCCAAGTCCTGCTGCTGAGCCCCGACACATGGAAACAATGAAAGGTGACGTGGTGGAAGGGAAACTTCGCAAGTGGTGCAGAGCCGGTGCGGAGGAGCGGAGACGGCCGAGGTTGCCCTGGTTTCTTTCCCTTTTTAGGTTTTCCTGGCAAATCCTAGGGGGGTGGGCAGGCCCCTCAAAATGTAGAGATTCACGGCATCGTGTCTGGTTTCTTGTAATATGAAACTCTGTAAGTCCCTGTTGTGCTAACTCGTACAGTTGGAGGGGCCGACTTCAGCGGAGGCTGAGGAACTCGCAAGAACAAAAGCTTGCTGGCGGTCCTCCCTCCCCGACTCCTCCCTTCCCTCGCGGCCTCCTCCGTCCTGCCCCCCTCCCACACCCCACCCGCCACTACCTTGGTGGGGGCCGGCTTTCCGAGTCTCTGCGAGAACTCGGAAAGAACTCTGTCTCGCCTGGCGTGGGGTTGGACTATTGTGTGTCTTTTGTAAAAGTCTCTGAACATCTTTTCAAGTTTTCTTGAAAACAAAAGTACCTTAAAATGCAATCGTAGAGCGGGGGATTTTATAAGACTGGTTTGTGATAATAGTGTCTCTTAGAAAGGATGCCAAAAAAATCTCCCCACATGGCTTGAAACTAATCAGAAAGAAGGTTTGTTGAGGAAAATCCTTAAGTCTTTTTGCTCCTCGTTTCCGACATTGTGGAATTCTTGCTTCCGAATTCGTCTGTGGCTGCGTCCAGCCAAGCGCCCCTTGGGGTTTAGTACGAATCCTGTCATTTTGAGATGTTCTGATCAGAAATTTGTTAAGTTAGTTTCACTTTTTCTTGACTGTATACTTAAATTTTCCCTTCGATTATTATTTCTAGATCCCTTTCTAGCCTCTTCTAGATTGTTTTTTAAGTCCAACTTTGCAACCACTATCTCGGGCCCTACTCCTTGCCCCCAGTTCCTATTCAGAAAAGATTGCTTTTTAGAGCTGTGGGATCCATAGGCCATCTTGTGGCTTTCTAAACAACATTTCCTTGTATGTGGATGGAGTAAAAACGACTTGTGAGCCTCACACCCTTCCCCCCAGCCACATTTTTTAAAGCGTAAGCAGAGAGCAGGACGTTTGGAAACAAGTCATAACCGGGAAACTTTTCAAAAGCTCTGTTACAATAGGAAATGAGTAACGTGGAAAAGTCTTTTTGTTTTTCCAAGTTGAGCCACAATCCAGAGGGAGAGTTTTAATGAAAACAGTCCTGACAGCAGCAAACGTGGTTTGCTGCAGTGAAATATCAGCTGGTGTAGCCAAGGAACTGTAATCTTAACTTCCTGTTACTTCAGCTTTTGTGCACATATTGGAAATATTTGTTAAGAGGTCCAGAGGCCTGGCATTCATTTATTTAAATGAACTGAGAACAGTAAAGTCGCACTGCACTTTGGTGTTGCTTAACTGAAACCTGCTTTTGTGTGTCACTAACCTATTCTGAAAGATCAGGCTTCTTGTCAAACCAAGCAAGCAGATCAAAGTGCAGGCTTCAGGGTTTTTTGTTTGTTTCAAACTCTTATCAACTTACAGTTGAGAATTCACTGTTCAATGCACAACTTTTCACACTTTTTTAGATTGAAAAAAGGAGGGGGATAACAGCCTTGAATGTTTGGCTTTTCAGACTGAGGAGTTTTAAACAAATTGCTTTGATCATTCAATCATTAAAAAGTTAGGTTTCTTTTTATCAAATCAAATGTAAAACAAGAACTCAGTTAAGGATTTTTTTTTAATGAATAGCTTGTTACCCAAATTTCAATGTAGGTTTAAAATTTTTCTCAGTAGTGAAATCACTTTCAGTTTTAAGTGTATTATTTTTTTAAAGCAGTTCAATGAAAGCTTCTGGGAAGGGAAGCATCAGATGCCGGCGGGTTAAAATTTAGGATTCTTGTATGGCTTATTGATGGCTGTTTATTGAGCCTTGAGCTAAAGTGAATTTGCAAGATCATTCTACTCTTTTGTTAGATCTTGCTTTACTTTGTCTTTTGAAAGTTCTGCCTTGTCTGTGAACACTCCCTTCAGTACATTCTGCCCCCTGCAGTTCAAAACTAAAAATGTGTCTCCAAGTAAAGTCTGACTTAACTGGGAGATAGCTCATCGGAAAATCTTTGAATGAGTAGCTTTTTAGTTTCGTTGTATTAAAAGGCTTTAAAAGGATGGCTTGTTTTTAAATCCTCAAAAGTACATTGAATGACTTAGCACTATGAGGAATATTCTGTTTTTATTTGCTATCAAGGTAAACCACTCAAGGTTGTGACAAAAAAGTTAAGAATGCATACCTTTAAATTTCATGTTATTTTAATTAATTTCCTTTATATAGCAATGCTAGTATTTTCAAACATGCTATCGTTTATAATTCATTTACATTTTTAAAATGTTAGATTGTCCTCAAAAAAGAGAATGCATTTCTTTAGTAACTATGAGTTGCCCATTGTAGTTTTGCCCATTGGGTGTACGTAATAACTGAGCATTTGTTATTTAAATTTTTTAACGTTCAAAATTATGTCTAAAAAGGCCAGGTCTAAATTTTTGTTGAACCCAGTCTGTGTAATTTAAATATTCTCTATGGCTTGTGAATTCTTAAAATTTCTCAGAGGATTAAAGAGTTTCCTTTGGAGGTTGTGTATTCAGTTTTCTTTGTCATGTAATAATGTAACGCTAAACTCTGCTTATTGACATGTAGTATTCTAGGTTCAGATTAATCTGGCAGTTGAGGTTTATGGAAATTTAAAATTTTACTCAGTATTAGGCATCTAAAGTGCTAATAGAAAAATATTTTTGTGTAATGACACTGAACACTACAATGGTTTGTGTTTAGTAAAGAGACTAGTACTAGCCATTAAAAGTAGGTGTCTAGTTTTGAATAAATGTAAGTAACCGTGAAAAAGAAATGACCATGGAATTGGCAGAAAATTTTGACATTTTATCTTTAGAATACTGTGTTAAATGTCTAATTTTCCCTCCTTATGTCTGAAAAATTTGTATGAATCTTCCCTTTTATTTCAAACTTTCAGTGGAAGAAGGAAGAATAGCATTTAAATTGTATATTAGGATACTCATTTTATCCTAGATAGCAATGGCCTCAAAGAGAAGGTTGTTAGACACATTCCGTCTGCTGTAGCACCTTTCTGGATTCACATGTGGTGAGCTATATTCACTTTGGGTGCAGCTTTGTCTCCTCTGCTGGATTAGATGAAGGACTTCTCTGAGCATCATTCCAAAGGAATGTGAGAAGTTAAATCCTATAGGAAAGTGGGTATGAAAGGGCATCTGATAGTTGGTTGAGAATCTAGAATGTGCTGCTAGTAAAACTACTCTGGAGACTGTACACGTGCTCTGGTATTTCAGGACAGAAAACACTGGTCCTCTGCCTTGCTCTCAGTAGTTGAGAAACATGTTTACATTGAATGGTCCAAAGAGATGAGCTTTGCAGTAGGTACTCTGCTGATAAAAGTGGTTGACGGCTGGCCTTTGTCCTTTTCTAGGTGTTGTTGCAGCATCCGGCAGTGAGACTGAGGATGACGACAGCATGGACATCCCCTTGGACCTTTCCTCTTCTGCTGGCTCAGGCAAGAGAAGGCGAAGGGGCAACCTGCCCAAGGAATCTGTTCAGATTCTCCGTGATTGGCTATATGAGCACCGATACAATGCCTATCCCTCAGAGCAAGAAAAAGCATTACTGTCCCAACAAACACACCTATCTACACTACAGGTAAAGAAAAAGAACATTAGGTGTATGCACACAGATTTCTTTTTTATCCAAAGTCATTTTATAGCATTCCTGTATGTCAAGTTATTAAATGCCTCCCCACTCAAAAAAAAAAAGTAGAAATATCTTTTTCTTGTAAACGTTATAATGCTGAAAGCTGATAACTGGCTATTTAGAGAAACAGAAACACTTGACAGTCATCTGTCAAATAACATTTTTTTAACGCCTAAAAGAGCCTTTCTTTATGCAACAAACATAAAAAGGAGGTTAAATCTTACTGTATTACCCAGGAAACTGGTTTGATATTTAAACAAGGACAGACTTCAGTGAGGTAATTCATGTTATGTCTGTTGACACAGTCATTTGAACTGGGAAAAATCAGTCACTGGGAAGAGTGGCCCCTTTTCATACAGGAGAGGTTCTCCTGTAGTTGATTAACTTAAACGCTGGGGCTATAATCGGTTAATATGGAGGAGAGTCGAAAGGTAAACCTCCCGCTCTAAAATCATTTTTGAGAATTTATATTTTTTTCTTCCTCCTGAAAAGGTTGAAGGATGATGAGACAATAAAAGGGAATTTATATTAGAAGAGAAGGTTTATGACCGGGAGCAGCTCTTTTTCTTGTCTGGGCTCAAATACCTTGAAATAACTTTGTAAATTCTGATAAACCCTTTCATGCCTTCTTTAATGCAGAGAGAGATCAATCAGGCATTTGTGAAAGGTTCTCAGAACCTGTTTGCTGAGTGTTAAAGTATACTCATGTGATTTCAGGTCTGTAACTGGTTCATCAACGCCCGCCGCAGGCTCCTCCCTGACATGCTGAGAAAGGATGGCAAAGATCCAAATCAGTTCACAATTTCGCGCCGTGGGGCCAAGATTTCTGATGCTAGCTCTGTGGAGTCAGCAATGGGCATCAAAAACTTCATGCCAGCTCTAGAGGAAAGCCCATTTCATTCCTGTACAGCTGGACCAAACCCAGCCCTCGGGAGGCCACTGTCCCCTAAGTCGTCTTCTCCGGGATCAGTTTTGGCTCGTCCATCAGTGATCTGTCATACCACTGTGACTGCATTGAAAGATGTGCCTTTCTCTCTCTGCCAGCCAGTTGGTATAGGACAAAACACAGATATACAACAGATAGCAGCCAGCAACTTTACAGACACCTCCCTCATATATCCAGAGGACACATGTAAATCTGGACCAAGTACAAATACACAAAGTGGTCTTTTCAACACTCCTCCTCCTACTCCACCGGACCTCAACCAGGATTTTAGTGGATTTCAGCTTCTAGTGGATGTTGCACTCAAACGGGCTGCAGAGATGGAGCTTCAAGCAAAACTCACAGCTTAACCCTTTTCAAGCAAAACAGTTCTCACAAATGTTATGATTGCCGGGGTGATGGCAAGAGATGAATTGCATTATTTTATATATTTTTTTATTAATATTTGCACATGGGATTGCTAAAATGAAGCTTCCTGTTACTGAGATGTCTTCAATGGAATACAGTCATTCCAAGAACTATAAACTCAAAGCTACTGTAGAAACAAAGGTGTTTTTTTTTTTTAACGTTTCTTGGTAGATTATTCATAATGTGAGATGGTTCCCAAGATCATGTGATTTGTTTTTTTCCTCCCCTTCCCTTATTTTTGTTGGTGTTTTTTCAGACTGTGCAATACTTAGAAAACCTATAGCATCTTCTCATTCCCATGTGGAACAGGATGCCCACAAACTGTTTAATAAATTTTCATTTTTTTCAAATAAGTATGAATCTAGTTGATTGATACCTTTTTTTCATGACATAATAAAGTATTTTCTTTAAAATTTACTGTAACAGAGTATTTTGTTGAGGGAGGTGCTTCTTAAAAATGAGTAGGAATATAGCACCCCAATGAGCAGGAAGTTGGGGGTAGGGTGGAGTGTGAGTTGGGGGGGGTGTCACCAGCTTTTTGAAGAACTGTAGACAACAAGCCAGTATGTATAAACAGGATGTGTGATATTTACTCTTGATAGGAGGCATAGCTTTACTGAAAACTACATGGAAAATTGAAATGAATCATTCCATGAGTGCTTAGCTAACCACTAAATCCCTTTTGTGATCTGTCCTGCATATTTTAAGACATGGCCAGTGTTGAAAAGTCTTGAAGCACCTGATTATGGCTTAAATTTTCAAAAGTAAACAGCCTACACAGTCACTTAGTATTTGCCCTTATTTCATGTTACCTTTTAAAAATAGGTAAGGACTTTACGTTCAAATACAGCATTACTCAATACAGCAGTATTGAAATCACCTTTTAAAACATTTTCTAATGTGATTAAAACAGTGGAGTTCTGTCTTCTGTGGGATTGTTAGTTTATTAGGTTTATATTCTAAGGTCACAGTTTATGAAAAAATACGATGTCACAAACAAGTGGAGTTTGTTGGGATACACAATTACTTAAGCCAGGACGGCCAGAAAGGAATTGATGTTTCTTTTGCTTATATAGTTGAGCAGATTTGTCACATGCCACAAAACCATTCTTTGTAGTAGTGCTTAGTATGAGGTTTCTTTGTTATAACAGTCAGATTTCTAGCCGTGACCCAGCTATGAAGTTTGAGGGAGCATCATAGCTTCAGTTTTGTTTAAACATGTAGAAAAATTCTAATAAATTTAAGTTTGTCTAATGTTGAAACCCTATTTAGAAAGTCCCAACTGTAGAAAGAGCTAAACTCAAAGACGAGAGAGAAAAACTGAAAAGGACAACCTGGAGGTGTAAGAAAAATGAGGAAAAGGTGTGATACTGTATCCTGTGAGGAGCACAGCTTTGAAGGGGCACATAAGCCCCAAGTGGGCTGGACCCATTTCAAGGTCAAAGAAATAGATAAAACCAAAAATGAAATAAAGTATATAAAAGGAGCAAAATAAACAAAAACGAGATGAAGATGATTAAGAATCATTACTTGCTCTAATAGTTAGATCAAAGGCTGAAAATATTCCAGTACAGATAAGGGAAACCAGCAAATCATAAAAGGCTTCCCTTGTTAAGATGTTTTATGAATCATACTAGAAAGGAGAAAAGGAGCCATATGAGTGATTAAAAGGAAATGTCAAGGGTCAAATGAAACCCAAAGGTTTAAGAAAACAAATCACCCCAAATTGTTTTAAGTTTTTTTTCCCTTCTTGAAAATTTATCTAGATTCTGGTTGATAACTTGTGTTTAATAAGTGTAGCTGAAAAGGTAAATGTAAGAAAACGTCAAATCTAAACCAAATAGAAATGATTTGCTTAGTATTTGCATGGTATACCTTTTCAATTCCTCATTTTTAACCTATTTGTATTTAAAGTTCATTCCTTTTAGATAACATAGTTGTGTCTCTTAACAATCTCTGCCTTTTACTTGGTGTGTTTGGTTGATTTACATTTAATGTAACGAATGATATGTTTGGATTTGTTTACCATTTAGGGTTTTTTCTCCCTCTATTCCTCTTTTCCTGTCTTTTGGGTGATATGAACATTTAGTATTTTGTTTTTATTTTTCTATTGGCTTATAAACTTGTTTTTTTATTTTTTTATTTTTCAAATACACTTGACATTTTATTTTTGATGGTTGCTCTGTGATTACAATATACATCTTTAATTGATCACAATCTACTTAGGGTTACTATACTACTTAATACAAAATACAAAATACAAAACCTTGCAGTATACTTTCATTCATTCTCTCCTTTCTTGTGTTTCGTATGTATTATAGCTACATACATGGTAAATCCAACAGGACAATGTTGTGATTTTGTTTTAAACAAGTATGTGTTTTAACAAAAAATTAAGAGCAGAAAGAATGTATAGATAGTCTTTCATGATTGCTAAATATTTACCATTTCTGAGGCTCTTCATTCCTTGTGAGTCTGAATGACATGTTGTCATTTCTTTTCAGTTTAAAGAAATTTCTTGAGAATTGTGCCAGCGTGTTGGTGACACACCATCTGTTTTTGTTAATTGGAAATGACTTATTTTACTTGCATCTTTAAAGGTTAGTTTCACCAAAGATAGAATTCTGGGTTGATAGTCTTTGTTTTTTCATCATTTTAAAGAACATTTATTATCTTCTGGCTTTTACTGTTTCCAATGAGATATCATTTGTCATTTGTATCATCTCTTGTATCTAATGTCTATTTCTCTGGCTCTTTTATCTTTGAATTTCAGCAGTTTGACTATGATGTACCTAGGTATGGTTTTCTTTGTTTTTATCCTGCTTGGGGTTTGTTGTGCTTGGATCAGTAAGTTTATGTTTTGTTTTTTACCAAATTTGGGAAATTTTGGCCATGTCTTCAATTTTTTTCTGCTTTCTACAACTCTAGTAGATTTAGATTAGATCACCTGAGATTGTAATACATGTCTCCAAGGCTGTTTTTCTTCATTCTTGTTTCTCCATTCAGATTGGATAATTTGTATTAATTTATTTATCTGTACATTGTAATCACCTGGAGACCTTAAAAGAAAACCCACAAAACACCTGTAGCTTCACTTTTAAGAATTTTTAAAAGCTCCCTGGTGATGCTAAAGTTTGGGAACCCCTGCCCTAAATAATTCATTAAACAAGCCAAGTCCATTTATCCAATTAGAGTTTAACAAATTTGAAATTTGGCGCTGAGCTCATACGTGTACATATAGTCCATACAACCAAGCCTCTAACAAATAGCAGGAAACTAAACATGCATTTGTATCAAATCAAAATATAAAGTTTATCTCTGGAAACTGGCTAGAGAGTAAATGTTGAGAGATCAAGTTTTAGTTCTCATTAAGTAATTAAAAGAAGGATGTTGTAATTCTGTTGCTTTTAAGTTCTTTCCAATGATTTTTGTTTTGAAATTTGCTCAAATGATTCTGTGAATAGCCAATATGTATTATTTGAGTTAACATTTTGTTTTCCAGCCTATGTGTACTGTAAATCTCCACAATCTGGAACATCGCTTATTTTAAATGATCTGATTCTTTCAATTGTAATGTTATCTGGTATTATTTGTAAATCCAGTATTGAAATGAAAAATGTTAGATTAATTTGGAAAGGGAAAGATATTTGTTGACTATTTTATATTATTACACCACTATATTGATTGAACATTTTATGTGCACATCTCATTTAAGCCTCACAACCCTGATGAGAGGTGGTATTCCCATTGTGTAGCTAAGGAAACAGACTCATCAAAGTTCAGCCTGTTTGTGGTTACCAGCTGTAATAGAGTCCACATACACTGGGTGATTCTGCAAGTTTACACTCTCTCACTGTGCCTGAAATGAAATGACTTGGAAACACCCCATTTTAATCACACTGGTCAGTAAAAATTTGGGGGCTGCTTTGGCAGATAATCATATAATACAAGTTTTATCTTCCAAGAGTCTCAACTTATTGTTCTGCTGTCTATCAACCCCCACCCAACACCATTCCATTTTGCTTTGGCTACTTCTGCTTCTCAGGGAGACTTCCAGGATCTGACACAACCTCCTGGTTTCCTAAATCTTACGACTGGCCAGGGCCTGAAATAATGAACTCTCCAACGCCACGAAATCTGTTTTGTAGTTTTTTTATGTTAAGTCTTAACGCTTAATTTATTCAGTGCATTTCATGTCCCTAATTATCAGCTTTCTGAGCCTGCGACCTTGGACGACTATCATTTTTAGTACATTTCTGTTTTTTATTTTGACTGTGAGAATCTTTAGTGTCTACAGTTACCTGTGTTGCTCCTTTCAATTTTCCCTGTACAAAAATTATGTCTTTTAAGCTATATTTCCCCAAGTAGAGATGAGGGACTGCTCTGGAAGAAAGATATGGCTTCTTTGAACAACACTCAGTTTTAAAAGGAAAGTGAAGATGTATGACAATGGTTTCCCACTCTTCTTCTGACCCCAAACATCAACCTTTTCTGAAATAAGGCAATGTATGTTGATTAGACCCAAAGGTCTTAAATGATATACACCATGGGGTGAAGATCAGCTTTAAAATAAACACCTCCATGTGAAAAAAATAAAGCAGAGCATTATTTTCCCTTTAGGGACCTAAGATACAGCAGGTATAAATTTACCCTGTGTAAGTTTTATAAAACCTGCCACTTCCAACTTGACTAAAAGATTAACTTTATTTGGTGAAATGTGTTTCTAGTCGCTGGCAGGTGCTGCTCTGATTTGCCAACTCTTGTTAATTTGAATCTGCAGAGGTACCTTTGATCAGTCTCCGAGCCGCACAGGTTTCCCTACTTGGCTCTGAAAACATCAAAAGAACTGTAAAGTAGACTCTAATCTCTGCCTTCCTTTTTCTACGTCTGCCGACTGGGTTCACACAGAAGCATGTTTTCCTTGAAAGGCATTCTCCACAATTGTACTGGGTGTCACAATGTTAAACCTGCATACATGTGTGGGGGAGGGGTATTTCTCTTTGTAACTCAAATCTCTGCAAATGGAGAATCTGGGCTCTTAGGCTCACTTGCAGTGACATTTGTGTGGGTCTGTAAATTAATACCTGCTAGCCTGATGCTGGAAGTAACTGGAATAAGTAGTTCAGTTTAGGGGAACTCTTATCAGTAAAGCAGCTACTAAGTGCAACATATCCTGCCCATGACGATGTCACTCAGCCTGTTGGCAATGTTAATTGGAACTCGGGCAATGGATTGGGAATTCTGAGTTATAAACATAGGCAAATGTTCCTTACCAAGACACATTTATATTCAAGGGTTGTCAGTCAGATAACACCTAGTCTTTTTAAAATTTGTCTTTCATTCTTTTTACACTCAATTACAAGTCATTACTTGTCCTTGGGCTTTATTTCCCTTTCAAGGCCCATACAATTTTGGCCTCCAGGATTTTATGCCACTGTATTTGGATTTCTAAATTTGCCTTATTTTTTACAATGCCTTGGGAGGTATTTTAGAACAACTGAGGCATAGGTGAAAGAGAACTGGATTTGTGCACCCTCAAGCAAGTTATTTGGCATCTGTAAGCTTGGGTTTCTTCATCTGTAAATTTGGTAAAAACAAGTTTGTTGAGAGGATTTAATGAGATAACAGTGGAAACTTTAAAAAGTTTAGAGCAAAGCAAATGTGTGTTGTTGCATCTCAGACAGAGGGTCCTACCTCTATCTACCTAGTATTACCTGGGCCAGGTTCAGAGTTCTGCTTCCACCTGGCAGGTGAATGTTCCTAATTCAGTTTCAGCCTTTGATCTTGTCCTGCCAGGCCCTAGCCCTGCCTGTTCTTCCCACCTCCAGCTGGCCTTTCTCCAGTTTCTTACAATTCCCTTCCCCCATCCTTAATGCTATCTCTGCTTCCTTCTTTCCTAGGATGTTATACAAGAAAGTGGTGTGAGGGCTTCAGTAATGGGTTGTAGGCTGGGGAGAGTGGTGGCCCTTATGCCAAAGACTAGGTAACCATCATCTCTCTGAAACTTAGCTGTTTGAATTTTTACTATTGGCTAATCATTCCTGCTAAGTTCACAATAACACCAGTTCTTAGTTACTGAAGGGCTGAGTATCCAGAACCTCTCTGATTTGCTTTCTCCTCCTCTCTCTGGACTCACTTCAGTGGAATACTCTGAAGAGATCTCCTTTTGCCTTTTGTGATTCCGCCCCCTCTGCTGTTCTTGTAAAAGATGCTAAATTCATTATGACTGTGGAATAGAAATAGAGGTATATTTGTTCAATTTTTCTTGGAGGTAGAAGGACTTTTAGGGATCACTTTGATCAGATGAGAAAACTGAGTTCATCTTTTAACCTTTTCAAGTTACTTTATCTCTCCAAGCCTCAGTTTCCTCATCTCTTTGTTTTATACTCCCGGGAATATTTATAATACATCACAGTCAGTCTTTTACTAGGAATAATGACTGGTTTACTAGAATCTCATTTGTGTATCGTTGGAGTTTTTGCCTCATTCCCTAATTAGTCAAGGAAAAATTCACCTCCTTGAACTGTCTTCTTCACTTTTTGCTCTCCTTTTTTCTTTCTTTAGCCCCTTTTTAATTCATTCACCAATTTATTATAAAGGGTGTTATTGTAAAGAATACAGATAAACAGCCAGATGAAGAGGTAACAGAGTGAGATCCAGGAAAGTCTTGAGTGCAGGAGTTTCTGTCCCCGTGGAAGCGGTGTGTGCCACCCTGCCTGCATGTGGATGCGTTCACCAAGCTGGGAGCTTCTTGCCTTTTGGGATACTGATATACAGCTGAAGCTGCCACCTGACGTAGAAGGAAGAGCACTGAGCTTAGCTTCAGAGGAACTAAGTATATACTAGGCCAGCATAACACAACCTTCCCTAAACTGGTTTTCTTACCAGTATAGCAAAAGGTTGGATTAGATGATCTCTTCCGCCTCTGAAAGCTTTAACTTTCTAAGGACATAGAAATAATACATATAGATCTAATAACAGTGTAGGTTACTTGAAATCAATAAAAGTTTCATAGGGTGGCCAGATGGCTCAGTTGGTTAAAGCGTGAGATCTCAACAACAAGGGTGCCAGTTCAATTCCCACATGGGATGGTGGGCTGCGCCCCCTGCAACTAAGGTTGAAAACTGCGACTGGACTTGGAGCTGAGCTGTGCCTTCCACAACTAGATTGAAGGACAATGACTTGACTTGGAGTTGCTGGACCCTGGAGAAACACACTGTTCCCCAATATTCCCCACCCCCTAAAAAAACTTTAAAAAATGTTTCATAAATAACGTTTCATAAATACTGATCATCAGTATTCTCCAAATGATGAAAGTCAGTTTTCTCAAAATGATGAAATGACTCCTTTCTTTGGGCAAAACTGTCAAAAGGGTGATTGTAAACTGTAGGGATGACTCTTCTGTCCAGGGAAGAGAATCGTCTATGTTAATATTAAGTTGGAGAGTCTAAGTCATGGGAATTTTGAAGAGGATGCAGCTGCAGAGAGCAGAATATGAGGGCAGGGGCATAGAATGTGGTGGTGCCATTGAGGAGGTGCCAGAAGCAGTGCACCCTGGGCTGGTGGCTGGAGAGTGCCAGACCAGCCCTGCCAAGACCAGGTGTAATGTTCTTAAGTGGAGACAGAAGATGGGAGGATCTCAAAGACCTTGAGGATATTTTGAGAACACACAGAGCTCCAGAGAAAACTGTAGTTGATTAAGAAAATGACTGTAATAGTAACTTAAGGAGAAGTCAGAGGGGCATTTGGGAACCAGATAGGAAAGAAACTTATGACTCCAAAGAATAAAAATGCATAGCCTTACCAGTGTCACCCCAATAAATTTAATAAACACGCACGTAGTCACACACATATCCACACACACACGTAGCCTCTAAAGTCAGGATGTAGTATGCAGTGCTTTTAAAACTGAGCTATGCCTTCAGAGAAGCTGGGCAACTGTATGCTTTAAAATTAAGGATGTTTGAAGAATAGTGTCTTACTTGAAAGAGAGAGCTGCAGTTATGCAAAGCAGATAACTTTTGTGCATGGAGAACATTTATTTTGTGTCCCATTAGTAAAAGGGGGAGAGGGCAGGATGGGCAGTGGGAGGTGGTGGAACAGGAAGAAAGGAATAGAGCCCTGGGAAGACTTTGAATAGAACCCAGGTCCTATCCTCTGGCTGTGTACCAGAATCTCCTGTCAGGAAGCTTTCAAATACAGGTGTGTAGGCTCCACCCAGGGCCCAGTGCAAAATACATATATGGGGTCCCTTTGAGAAACAGGGAAAAAGTACCCTTAAAGGTACTAAAATGTAAAACTTTTTTCTTCTTGTTGAGTTGTTATGGTGTTTTCTATTTGCTATTTAATGTTGTTTTAAGGAAAGAAAAACTACAATTTTGAATTATTAGCATGAAATGAATTTTTACTGTTCATCTTTATATTGTGCAATGCCAGTTTTAAATGAAATACAAGAGCATTTAACTCATATGTGGAATCATCCAAATTACACAATTTCTATTTCATAGCTTATACATGCATATATATTTTTTGTTATAACTAGAACAGTGGAAAGATTGCATAAAAGCAACTCAACTGTTGTTTATTTGTTTTTTTCACTTCTTAATATGTTCACATCCCATCCATATTCCCTACCTTCAGCTTACTGAGTAAAGAAGGAACTATGGGTTACCTCTTCTTTCCCTTTCCTTTTATGTCATCATTTTTAGCCTAAGTGAAAGTAACAAGAGCAAGAAAGAATATGATAGAGTTCCCTGTTTGTTCATGTTTCTTAGAATGTCATTGCTTTCTTTCTGGTTCTAATGGAAAGCATGGCTTCTTGGGGCTGTCAACATCTCCACTTACTTAGTTGTAAATCTAACACTTTACCTGGAATCTACTTTTGAGTCTCGCTGATTTTTCCCTATCTCCAGTGGGGATCTCCAGTGGGTCACTGGGATCTTGTATTCATGGGGCATGGAGACTGCTATATGAAAATGAGGCAGCAAGGAATAGCTACGGACACATGTGATGTCTGTGGCCTCAGCTCATGCATATCCACTATTGTCCTGTTGGACTTCATTTACAAAACATAAATTCAAAAATACACTTATTAAGAATTTTAAGATAGTGATAGCAGAGCGTTAAACCAAGCGCAAGTCCCTCTGAGCATGAAACCCTGTGCAACTGCATATCGTATGTCTATGAACAACCCTGGCTGCATGTCAGTATTTTCCAGCCCAGAGTTTACTGCTAACTACTACTCTATCCAGAACTATATGGAGGGCCCCTGAAATGAAGGCAAAGTTAGGGGAAAGTGAGGAAAAGCCAGGCCCCATCAGTGTTGCTAAAGATCTGCGTGAAGAGGTTGAAAGGAAAAGGAACTCTGGGCAGCCAGCCCTTTCTTTCCCTTTTCTTCTATGTCATCATCGTCAGAGTAAGTTGAAGCATTCACCACGACTAAGCTGCAGGCCAGCACTAGAGATACTCTGAACAGCCGTTAACATTTTATAATTCTGAGAGTTGAGACCAACAAGTGTGGCTCTGTGGAAGAATATATCATTCCTCCCAACCTGATTTTTGCCTTCAGTCCTTGGAAGCCAAAGGACCATGACAAAAGCCAGACCTATCAGACCCCAAATAGGAAACCCTGGTCTAGGGGGGTCTAGTAGTCCATTATCATTTACAATAAAATCTAGCTGGATCAGTCCTAAGCCTCATATACAGGGAAGGCTGGTGATGAACACTCAATCTATTCCTGCAATCAAAGTTACTATGTACTTTACCCTATATTCAGACCCAAACCTAGATTAAGTGGTATCCAAACTAGTTTTTCCACAACCTTTTCTGGAAATGGAAATTTAAGATAAGAGAGTAGTTCATAAAAGTATTACTGTCAGGAGAAGATCTCCTGAGTCTGTTAACATGGTTGATAATTTGCTTTAATGGAGCAAGAACTATCAAAATGCTTTCTTAGTGCAGTATTTCCCAATACTTTCTTATCATGGCAGACGTAGAAAGCAGTCACATATGTACAGCACAAATGACAGCTGAAGGCTGGAGAGCCTGCCTGGGAATTCCAGTTGTCCCACCCAGCCTGGAACTCCAAGGACTGCTGAGTTCTCAGTGTACGTTAACCCCGTCACTCCATGGGCCCAGGCACATTGCATGGGAAGCTCTGCAAGGGCAGCCACTTGGTTCCTCCACAATGGTCATTTCCCCTTTATTCCTTTCCAACAGTACATATTTTTCATTTGGGGAACCGAATAATGTAGGGAAAAGTGACACTACTCCTGGCTCACAGAGGTGAGCACAGGACTTTGGCTAAGCCACCTGGCCTTGGTGACTAGTTCTGGTGTGGCACTCTGCCTATCCATTCAGAGTGAAACACATGCCTAGAATACTGGGACAAAACTGATCCCTTCTCCTCTGGACACTGTGTGTGTGGATATGAGTCCACTGCTTGTCCACTGAACCACCAGGACAGAAGCCAAGCTGGAGAAGCCAACGTTTGGAAGAGGGCAGGACAAATGAAAGGAATCCAGGAGCCCTGATTCTATCAAAAACCTCTAGATAATTCCAGACCTGAGGGTTACATGGTTTTTAAACTTGGAACTTATAGAAACTAAT
Source organism: Rhinolophus hipposideros (assembly GCF_964194185.1). NCBI lineage: Eukaryota > Metazoa > Chordata > Mammalia > Chiroptera > Rhinolophidae > Rhinolophus > Rhinolophus hipposideros. Next base: position 45,903,343 of record NC_138063.1, read on the forward strand.
ACAATTATTTTATTGTTTAAACCAGATCTAGTTATCTTTCCTCTTAATTGTGACTGTCTGCATCCTAACAGGCACCAGTTCTCATACTCATCTAATACTAATGCATCTACAGCGAGTACTTACAGTTTTTCAGTAGCAGTATGGAAACATCTACCCCAATTTTTCATTCATACAGAATTGTTCAGCACATCCATTTGAAAGATGTTTGGCCAGAGTTAGACCCACTGTCTCTGACCATGAGGTGCTGTAAAACAAACCGGGCCATACAGAAAACCCACCTGGGACACTGGCCAGTTGGTGAGGCTCATGAACCAACTGAGTTAAAACTGCTGTGCCATGACATACCATAGCCCTAGGAGATGTATAGGTGGCTTACCACTAAGGATTCCAGAAGCACCCAGGTGCTTCTAAAAGTGGAATGACTCTACGTTTACAGACCGAAGACCAGTCTCTAACTGCTGACTCTGCAATTTCCTTGCTTCATGACTTTGAGCCTAATTTCTTCATCTAGAAAATGGAAATAACATATACCGTATCTGCCTCACAGAGATTTTGTAAGGATAAATGAGGTAATGGATGCTGGTGTGCTTCATAAACCATAAACATTGAACAAATGTAGTGGATTATTGGTAGAAATTTTTAAAGACCTGATAGGCATTCACCAGGTGAGTGTCAACTACCTCACAATTATTTTACTTTTTTAATTGTGGTAAAATATATACAACATAAAATTTACCATCTTAACTATTTTTTTTTTTTTATTGTGACGTGACTGTAGCAGTCTTTTATTTGAAACTCAATAAGGAACCAACTGCGTTCCAAAACAGCTAAATATGCAGGTCCAAAAAAGGAAGGTATTTTTAACTGCCACACTCACTCCGAAGCCCATCCATCTCCTTCAGCATCCCAAAGATTAAGCACATGTTCTGCTTAGCTATGTAATAAAGTGGCAAACACGCTGCACCACTGACATCACAGGACAGTTGCCTATAAAACTAGACTTCTGACGCTGGGCCCCAGCTTCACTTTCACAGGTCGTCATCCTCATCCGGGAGAGCAGTTGTCTGAGCAACCTCTAGATCATGCTCGTACTGTGCTGCCAAGGAGGGATCCATGACAACCTCTGGTGGGGCAAGGGCAGGCATGGCAACAAACTCCAAGTTAGGGTCTCCGATGAGTTTTCGAGCAAGCCAGAGGAAGGGCTTTTCAAAGTTGTAATTACTTTTGGCAGAGATGTCATAGTACTGAAGATTCTTCTTTCGGTGGAAGACAATTGATTTTGCCTTCACTTTCCTGTCCTTAATATCCACTTTGTTGCCACACAGCACGATGGGGATGTTTTCACATACTCGTACCAGATCTCTATGCCAGTTAGGCACATTCTTGTAAGTAACTCTCGAAGTTACATCAAACATTATAATGGCACACTGGGCTTGGATGTAGTAGCCGTCCCGCAGGCCGCCGAACTTCTCCTGGCCGGCCGTGTCCCACACGTTGAACTTGATGGGCCCTCTGTTGGTGTGGAACACGAGGGGGTGGACCTCCACGCCCAAGGTGGCGACATACTTCTTCTCGAACTCCCCGGTCAGGTGGCGCTTCACGAACGTGGTTTTGCCGGTCCCTCCGTCACCGACCAGCACGAGCTTGAACTGCACCTGGGGCTCTCCCTGCGCGGCCATGGCGGGGTCGCTTCCAGAAACGTCTCCGGGCCCGTCTGCATCTTAACTATTTTTAAGTGTACAGTTCAATGGCATTAAGTACTTTCATATTGCTGTGGAAATATCATCACCATTCATCTCCAGACCTCAGACCTCATCATGCAAAACTGATACTTTATTCAGTAAGCAGTAACTTCCCTCCCCCTAGCCCCTGGCAACCACCATTCTACTTTCTGTCTCTATGAGTTTGACTACGTTAGGTCTCTCACATAAGGGAAATCATACGATATTTGCCCTTTTGTGACTGGTTTATTTCACTTAGCATAATGTCTTCAAGGTTCATCCCTGTTGTAGCATGTGTCAGAATCTCCTTCCTTTTTAAGGCTGAATAGTCTTCCGTTATAGGTATATACCATATTTCAAAAATTCATTTATCTGTCCATGAACACTTGGGTTGCTTCCACCTTTTGGCTATTTTGAATAATGCATTTATAGACATAGGTGTACAAATATCTCTTTAAGACCTTGTGTGGGAACAGAGCCAGGACTGCAGTTTCCAGGCTCTTGGCCTCATGTGGAAAGGTGCTGGCTTAGGTAGTAAATGGCCATCAACTGTGGTTGGATGGCCATCAGCTGTGGCTAGTTGGCTGTCAGCTGTAACCAGTGAGCCACTGGCCACTAATATAACTGCTGTGGCTAAGTTAGCAGCAAATGGGGGCTAGTAGGGGCAGATTGTGGATTGCAGAGAGGCGGATACTGCCAGCAAGAATATAGTGCTATGACTCCCCTATCTATGGCTCTGTGGGTGTTCCTTTTTGACCTCACCATGTCCTGCATTCTTATGTGCGGAGCGGGACTAGAGATCCCTCCTGTCACACTGCGTGACATTATATTGTTTTCGTTCTATTGTGTATAAACACAGAATAAAAATTACTGGATCATATGGTAATGCTATTTTCAATTTTTTCAGGATCTACCATTTCTATAGTGGCTGTACCATTTTACATTCCCATCTGCAATGCAGTAGTGTTCCAATTTCTCCACATCCTTGTCAACACTTGTTAGTGTCTGTTTTGGGTTTTTTTTTTGTTTCGTTTTGTTTTGTTTTGTTTTGTCTCTTAAGATACTCTTTTTTAAAAATTTATTGGGGTGACAATTGTTAGTAAAGTTACATAGATTTCAGGTGTACAATTCTGTATTACATCATCTATAAATCCCATTGTGTGTTCACCACCCAGAGTCAGTTTTCCTTCCATTACCATATATTGGATCCCCCTTACCCTCATCTACCACCCCCCACTCCCCTTACCCTCTGGTAACCACTAAACTATTGTCTGTGTCTATGAGTTTTTGTTTCTCATTTGTTTGTCTTGTTCTTTTGTTGTTTTTGGTTTATAAACCACATATCAGTGAAATCATATGGTTCTCTGCTTTTTCTGTCTGACTTATTTCTCTTAGCATCATACTCTCAAGATCCATCCATTTTGTCACAAATGTTCCTATATCATCTTTTCTTACTGCCGAATAGTATTCCATTGTGTATATATACCACAACTTCTTTATCCATTCATCTATCGAAGGACATTTTGGTTGTTTCCATGTCTTGGCCACCGTAAACAAAGCTGCAATGAACATTGGAGCACACGTGTCTTTATGTATAAATGATTTCAAATTCTTTGGGTAGATACCCAGGAGAGGGATTGCTGGGTCATATGGTAATTCTATTCGTAATTTTTTGAAGAACCTCCACACTGCCTTCCATAACGGCTGCACCAGTCTGCATTCCCACCAACAGTGTATGAGGGTTCCTTTTTCTCCACAGCCTCTCCAACACTTGTTACTATTTGTCTTGTTGATGATAGCCATTCTGACTGGGGTGAGGTGATATCTCATTGTGGTTTTTATTTGCATTTCTCTGATGATTAGTGATGTTGAGCATATTTTCATATGTCTTTTTGCCATTTGTATGTCCTCTTTGGAGAAATGGCTCTTCAGGTCCTCTGCCCATTTTTCAATTGGTTTTTTTTTTTGTTTTGTTTTTGTTTTGGTTTTGTAGTAACCATTCTAATGGATGTTAGGTGGTATCTCATTGTGTTTTGACTTGCATTTCCCTTATAACTAGTGATGATGAGCATCTTTTCATATGCTTAGTGGTCATTTGTATATTTTGTTTGAAGAAATGTCTATTTAAGACCTTTGCTTATTTTTAAATCAGTTTTTTTTATCACTGTTAAGTTTTAGAACTCCTTTATATATTCTGAATATTAACCTTTTATCAGATATATGATTTACAAATATTTTTCCTATCATGACATTTTTTTGTTTGTAATTTGTATTTAACTCATTTTCCACAAAGAACTGCGGTCTTTTCTGCAAGGCAGTAATTTATAATCTATGATAAAGTGAGCCTATAGTTTCAGTATGTTTATAATACATCTGTCTTAGTCAGCTCAGGTTGCCATAACAAAATAGCATCGAGTGAGTAGTTTAAATAAAAATTCATTTCTTGCAGTCTAGAGGCTGGGAAGTCCAAAATCACAGACAGTGCTAGCAAGGTCGGGTTCTGGTGAGAGCTCTCTTCCTGAGCAGCAGATTCGACCCTTCTTGTTATGCCCTCACATGGGAGATAGATAGATAGATAGATAGATAGATAGATAGATGATAGATAGATAGATAGATAGATAGATAGATAGATAGATAGATAGATAGATACCGTGGTCTCTGGTGTGTCTTCTTATAAGGACACGAATCCTATCAGGAGGGCCCTACCCTCACGACTTCATCTAATCCTAATAACATCCCAAAGGCTCCATCTCCAAATACCATCACACTGGGGATAAGGCTTCAACATACACATTCTGGGGAGACACAGTTCAGTCCTTAGCACTATCTAGGAGTACCCAAGATGGTCTTCAAAAAAAAAAAAGATACTAATTAAAACAAATGTGAGATACCATTGCACACCTATTAGAATGGGCAAAATCTGGAACACTAACACCAAGTGTTGGCAAAGATGTGAAACAACGGAATGTTCAGTCGTGCCTAGTAGGACTGCAAAATGGACGTCCACTTTGATAGATAGTTGGGCAGTTTCTTACAAAACTAAATATACTCTTACCATATGATCCATCAATCGTGCTACCTAGTATTGAACCAAAGGAGTTGAAAACTTATGTTCACACAAAACCTGGTGTTTATATCATGTGGGTGTTTATATCAGCTTTATTTATAATTTCCCAAAGTTGAAAGCACCCATGATGTGTTTCAGTAGGTGAATGGATAAATAAACTCTAGTACATCTAGACAATAAACTATTATTCAGCACTAAAAGGAAATGAGCTATCAAGCCATAAAAAGACATGGAGGAGCTATAAATGCATATTACTATGTGAAAGAAGCCAATCTGAAAAGGCTACATACTATGTGATTCCAACAATATTACATTCTGGAAAAGGCAAAACTATGGAGACAGTAAAATGATTAGTGGTTGCCAGGGGTAGGAATGGTAGGAGATGAATAAGCAGAGCACAGAGGATTTTTAAGGTAGTGAAAATATTCTGTGTGATATTATATTGATGGATACATATCATCACATGTTTTCCCAAACTTACAGAATGTACAACACCAAGAGTGAACCCTAAAGTAAATTATGGACTTGGGTAATCATGATGTGTTCATCCTCGGTGAAAAATGTGCCATTCTGGTGAGTGATATTTATAATGGAAAAGGTTTTAGATGAGTGGGGGCAGGAGGTATATGGGAAATCTCTGTACTTTCAATTTTTTTGTAAATCTAAAACTGTTCCAAAAAAATTAAATCTTGAGGTAGCTGGTTAGCTCAGTTAGAGTGTGGTGCTGATAACACCAAGGTTGCCGGTTCAGTTCCCCCATGGGCCACTGTGAGCTGTGCCCTCCTTAAATAAATAAATAAATAAATAAATAAATAAATAAATAAATAAACAAACAAAAGTCTTAGAAGGAAAAAAACAAAGACTATAAGACAAATTTAAATGGAAAAACTCATAAAACATAGCTATGAATGTTGCTTGGGATCATCACTCTCAAGAATAATGTTATTTCCAGAGAATGCATGTGCTGGCTGAATTTCCACCTTTGTGGGATAATCTCCAATGTACATTTTAACTCAAAATGCAGTGATTTAAAAAGTGTAAGCAAACATTGAACTCTAGTTAGTGATAAGTATGCTGAAGTATTCAAAGGGAAATTTCTGCAATTTTCTTTGAAATATATATAAAAATAAGACAGATTGATGGGTAGAGAGAGGGTTGGATAAGGAACAGATAGGCGATACAGCAAGTCTAGTGAAACGTTGATGGTAGGATCTGGGTAGTGGATATATGGTGGGGTGTTCACTGTAAAAGTCTTTCAATTTGGCTGTATGTTTGAAATTTTACACTGACAAATGTTGGGGAGGGGGTGACCGGTTAGCTCAGTTGGTTAGAGTGTGGTGCTCTTAACAACAAGGTTGCTGGTTCGATCCCCACATGGGTCACTGTGAGCTGCGCCCTCCGCAACTAGATTGAAACAACTACTTGACTTGGAGCTGATGGGTGCTGGAAAAACACACTTAATAAATAAAAGTTTTTTTAAAAAAAGAAAGAAAGAAATTTGTTGGGGAAAAAAATGAGTGATTTGGCATCCAGTCTTCATGACTAATGCAGAAAAAATGAGCATGAAGTAACCTGTTCAACTGGTTAAAAAGCTGTTAGATTTAATATCTAACCTAAGATATAACTAAATGGTTTCGGGCCTTTGTTTAAGAAATAAAAGTTCCAAACTTCTGCTATTGTAAAAATTTGAAGGTACTGATTATTGAGTTCTCTATGTGCCAGGAATCTTCTGAATATTTCCTATGAAATATATCATCTAACTGAATCCTCATGACAATCTATGAAGTAGGTAAAATAGGTATAGTTATCTGTCTTTGATAGACAAGGAAGCTGAGTTTCAGTGGGTCAAATAAATGAATTTGTCCAAGGTCAAGGATTTTGAAATCTGGGCTAAATGATCTCCCACACAGCTCTTAACCAGTATCTGATTCTGCTCTGCTTGCTGCCTCAATCTTACTGACATTTTATCACAAAGTTGGCAGGAAAGTTAGAGTTATACATAGTTACCCACTTTTGACAGGCCTGTGAACAGACACCTGATAGAATAAAAAGTTCACCGCCCATGTGCTTGGGTTGGAGGCCTGTTCCCAGGTTAGCTCTGTATAGGCTGTGATCTTACACAAGTCACTTATGATTCTGCATCTCAGTGTCTTCACGTATAAATGGAGGCAACAAAACTTACCTGTGTGGAGAAAGAATAGGACTTTTTGTGCTTTCCTTCTTCACACTTCTTTGTGCAGCCTCTTCTGCATTCAGCCTGAGACATCCACAAGCCATGAGGCCCATGAGGAGAGTAACGGCAGCAATATAAAGAGAAAAACAGTCATTTGTTCACTGGTTTTATTCTCAAAGTACACTTTTGAGACTCAAAAGAGGGATAAGAACAGCAAGGCATAGTGTTCATGCCATAACAATACGTAGGTTGAAGAGAGGAATTGCCAGACTAACCAGCAAGGAGGTGAAGTGAGATGAGGTAATAGGGTGATGGTCACAGGGCTGCGGGGAGAGGGGAAGGAAGACAGGGCATCCTTGCTTTGGAGGTGGTGGATGTGGAGGGAGAAGAGAAGGGAAAGGCGCAGGCAGATGGAAGTCTTCCAAGTCAAGCCCATGCTAGATGCCATACACACCTGACCAGCAGGCTCCATTTTAGAAAGACTCACCTTCCTATACTATTGAGGCATCAAGATGGCTGTTCTTCCAGCTGCTGACATGGCATACTGCCCATGGCATATAAAGCCCCAAACAAACTATGCTCTGTGTGGAAACCCCCCAACCCCAACTCCTACACCCTGAAACAGATCATTTGTGGTGTAGAAGCAAATTCCCCAGCTCCTGAACTAGAGGAGAACTCATTGGTGGTAAAACCAATGCTTGTAATATACCTTATAGAGTTATTGGGATAATCAAATAAGATCAACACCATTTCTGAAGTATTGGCAAATATAACTTAATATAGGCATTTCCTAGATTATAAAACTTGCATGCAAATTCAACTTTAGGCAAATTGGTCTATAGAGCACAGTAACATTACAGATATGTGGAAAAGTTTGTCTTCTGGCTTGTAATATTTCTATTATCCTATGAATTCTCAGCGTGTCAGCTCTGAGTTATTGAGGTGTGTCCCCCTTTTTGAGTAACCTCAAATTATAAGTCTTTCTTCCCCCTGTGCTCAGTCATCCTTTCTTTCAAAATCTTTCTAAAAGTACTTTAGCCCCCATCTCATCTGATGAAGGAGTTTAGTATCCCTCCATCCTCTGCCACCAATGGTTTTGAGATTTTCAGGGGAGGGGAGCCAGGGGCTTCCAGTCTCATTGCCATCTTCCACTCTGAATTACTGATTTTACCTAATTGCCACCTCACTTTCTACAGTGAATGTCCACTCTCTATTCTGAGTCACCCATGTCCTTTTGATTTAATTCCTCTATATCTAAACTAACAGGAGAACACCAGCAACTGCAACAACTTTTTACAAAAGAAATGAGAATAATGGGAGTTTATTACAGAATGAGCAAGAAAAAACTTCAAATGTCATCAATTAATATCTTTTGAGTGCCTTCTACATGTCAGACATTGTTCTGTTTCAGAAAATATAGAAGTGAATACAACAGACACAAAATAAATCCCTTCCTTCCTGGGGTTTACATTCTAGTTGGGAGGATGGAAGAAGACGTGTTTTATTTATGTACGAGGTCTTACAATCACATTCACGAACTCACCCTAGAAAAAGTGCTCCCTACCTCCTTGCTGAATATCACTACGGTCACCTTCAAAGTCCTCCCCTTGGGAAGCTATGCACTGACTCCAGTGCCTAGTCCACCCTTCAAAGCAATTTTGGAACTCTGTTTCTGGAATGGCCATTAGAACTGTTATATTACCCATGATGTCCATAATGTCATCAAAATGTTTTCCTTTCAATATTTCCTTTATCTTCGGGGAGAGAAAGAAGTCATTGGGGGCCAGATCAGGTGACTAGGGAGGGTGTTCCAGTACAGTTATTTGTTTACTGGCTAAAAACTCCCTCACAGACAGTGCTGTGTGAGCTGGTGCATTGTTGTGATGCAAGAACTAATTAGGGACCATTTTTGCACACACCTTTCTCATGCCAAGATTTTCAGTTAAGATTTTCCTGTTTCTCTATTGATGTTTACTTGGTCTGCTATGCTTCTCACAGTCAGCCGATGATTTTGACGCACAATTCATCAAATTTTTGCAATATTTTCATCAGTTCTGCTCATTACTCCCTCCCTGACTGCTCTTCATCGGTGACATGCTCTTTCCCCTCAGAAAAACGTTTAATCCATGTGTATACTGCCGTTTTCTTTATGGCATTATCCCCATAAACTTGGACTAACATGTCCCTGATTTCACTTCCACTATTGCAAAGTTTAACAAGAAATTTAATGTTTGTTCGTTGCTCTAATTCAAGCTCAGACATTCTCGCGATGGCACACAAAAACACGCAACAACAATAACGAATGCCACTCAGCAAGACACCGCCACATGTCGACATGAACACAGCTATGAGACACTGATACACCAAGGTTCTGAAACCTAACTGAGCTGTTAGTACAGTGCTGCAGCAAGTTCGGGAACTTAATTGTCAGGCCTGGTATTTTGTTGATTGTCTGTTGTAGGTTAGATAGTGATAAGAGGTATGGAGAAAAAAACAATAAGGGAAGAGAAGGAAATGCCTTGGGTCACGTGGTGCAATTTTAAATAGGATGACAGGAAAGGACTCATTTAGAAGGAGGATTTCAACTGAAGACCTGAGAGAACTGAGGAAGAAAGATCTGTGGATATCTGTGGGGAAAATGCTCCAGCCTAGACATAGCTACTTCTGTCATTACAGAAAGTTCTGTTAGTACTGGATATAGAATATAAAGTGTAGAGTATTATTATGCGCTTACGGATTTTACATATTTGATGTCTTTTAATTCATTGCAGTTATTTTCTTATTAATGCTCTAATTGTCCCATTTTTGGCCTGTGAGAGCCTCTTCAAGTTGGCTCCTAGTTTCTTTTGAAATGACATATTCATCCACAGCTTTCTTGCTATCTGGTATAAGATCACATAGGCTTATATTATACATTACCACCCCAGCCCTGGAAATGTGTTTTTTGTCCTAGAAGTCTTACTCCCTTTCAGTGAGATATTGAGAGCCTACACATTACAGTTTGGAAAGCTCAGCGCTTTAACTAATAAGTTTTAAAAGTTTTATTGAAAACTTCGTAGTAAAAAAGAATTATTTCCCCAAATCAGTATTTCTCAAATCAGGGACTTCCATGTACACTTTTAATGAAAACAGGATTTTTGTTCCCAGAAGGAGGCAGTGAGATTTTGGGATAAGACACACACACACACACACACACACACACACACACACACACACACAATGTGGGGTGTACACAGCTCCTTGTTCCAGAAAGGATGCAAAACCAACATACCCACTTAAAAAATTATTTAAAGCTCTTTTTAAATTGCTTCTTTTAAGCTCTATATTAATAATAGCTACCATTAACTCTGTTTTTGTGATGGGCCATAGATTATGGCCTGTTTGTGTACACTGCCCCCAACTCCCGAAATTCACATGTTGAAGCCCCAATCCTCAATGAGATGATATTTGGAGGTGGGGGCCTATGGAAAATAATCAACTTTAGATGAGATCATTAGGGTATAGCCCTTATGATGGGATTAGTGTTCTTATAAGAAGAGGAAGGGACCAGAGCTTTCTCTCTAGGCCATATAAGGATACAAAGAGAAGACAGCTGACTACAAATGAGCAAGAGGTCCTCACCAGACACTGGATCTGCCAGTGTCTTGATCTTAGACTTCCTAGCCTACAGAACTCTGAGAAATAAGTGTTGTTTAAGCCACCCAGTCTATGATTGTTTTGGTATGGCAGCCCAAATGGACTAAGACAGTGATTTGACATCCACTCTGTCTCTTTGTACCCACATTCCGAATTTATGAAGACTTGGATTGTGGACGGGTGTGTGTGTGTGTGTGTGTGTGTGTGTGTGTGTGTGTGTGTGTGTAGAAGTGGAAGAAGGGACCAAGTTTGAGAACAATTCAGCATGATACAGAATATAAGAATTATGTAAGCAGGAACACAAAGATCTAAACAGACCACAGGTTTTAAGACCCCACCTGAGAATTAACAAAAATCTTGGGCAATTACTTGTGATTTTCACAGGTAGGGAATTGGGGTAGGGAGGAGGGGGAACAGAATGATAGCTCAAAATAATTTAATTTCCAGGGCCATGGAAAGTCCTTGTAATCTCGGGTATTTGTATACATAGACGTTCACGTGAACATATATAAATATGATCAGCAGGTCTCAGAACTATTTTAAAAGGGAGATGCAGTGAGGATGACTCTGGAAGCCACTTAGATTTCCAAATTATAATGTGTGCAAAAATCTACATAGATCTCTGGGTGAGGGAGGAAGGAGCAGCAGTGATTTAATGAAGGGAAGAACAGTATGTTTCTAAACCAAATATTAGGCCACTTGGTCTGACAAAGGAATTTTCTGATTTGTGTATGCATCAATGTCAACATATATAGACAAAATCTGTAACACCTAAGTTATCCTGGAAAGTTTTGGATCTCTGGTTTCCATTCTTACAGTTTCATTCTTATATAAATTTCATTCTTATACAAAAATACCCAGAGAGAAATCTCAAATTTTACTGTGCAGGAAATTCACTGCAGTGAAGACTGATTGAAATAGAGTCCATTCACAGAGCAGAGCTTGAGGATCTTTTGACACAAACTGTCCCTGTCTTTTTGTTGTATAGGATTTGACCTCTCAGACATTAAGCCTCTATGGGAGGATAGCACCGACTGTTATATAAATAACTGAGTTCACGTGGCCAATGTTCTCTTAATTCTGGGGTTATTATACAAAAGCAGGAAAGTGGTTGCTCTAGACTGAATGTTTGTGTCTCTCATCCTGAAACTAATATAAAATAATATTGAATGTCAACTATAACTGAAAAAAGTAAATGAATGTTTGTGTCCCTACACTAAATTCTTATGTTGAAACCTAATCTCCAATGTGACTTTATTTGGAAGTGGGGCCTTTGGAAGGTGATTAGATCACAATGTTAGTGCCCTCCCTCATGAATGGAATTAGAGCCCTTATGAAAGAGACCCCAGAAAGCTGCCTTACCCTTTCTCCCTGTGAGGATTCAGTGAGAAGACGGCTCACCTATGAACTAGGAAGCAGACCCTCACCAGACACGGAATCTATGGTGTCTTGATCTTGAACTTCCCATCCTCCAGAACAGCGAGAAATAAATGTTCGTTTTTTTTTTATGCTACCCATATTATGTTATAGCAGCCTAAATGGATTAAGACAGTGATCAAGGAGAAAACAGTCATGTTAGGTGATTCTTTATAACATACTGATTTTCTCTGCTAGGTGACTATGCAGAAAGTCTCAGGTGTGTAGTAAGTGACTCACATTTTATTGCAAAGCATATTTTGGAAAATAAATGGATGCAAGCTAGTCACTTCGCAGGAATACGCTGTACAATGTTGAATTTTCTGCCTTCTGTGTTCTCATTCTCAGAATGAAGACTAAAGAGTCAGACTGACAGAGATGTTTAACATCAATGGGAAACCTCACTTGACTGACAGGCTCACTTTCAGACAAACTCCTCTTAGAAACAAATGGAGACATTTTTCGTGTTTCACTGGAAAACCAGTGATAAAATTCCTAGTAATATTTTAGGTAAGATTTTTTTTTTCTTTTCTTTTCTTGTACATAGTACATTGGTTCTTGTCTGTCCTTGCCCTGGCATATTGAGTTCAAATACAACCCCCACTGTGCACCTGCCATTCTAGCTATACCTATTTACCTGTGATTAATTCTTCAGATATTTATTGCTCTGACTCCCCTCTATGCCTTTTCTCAACCCATTCCTTTTACTTAAAATACCTGGGGTTCTTAACCTCAGCTACATCCAAACATTCTGATGTCACTGATTGGCTGTGCATATTTCTTAAAACTTCCCACATTGAAGACCACTGCTGGGCAGCAGTTCTCAGTGGTTCGCCTGTGAACTCTGGCATTAGACTCACCAGGGTGAATTTGTTAGAAATGCAGGTTGGCTCTCAGAACATCCACTGAGTCAGGATCTGCTGGCTAGGGGTTGGGGTGGGGTGGCTAAGCGATTTCTAAGTGATTCTTCGAAATACTAAAAGTTGAGAACCATTATTTTCAGAGCTGTTAATAGCCTGCAAATCAAACCCCATCTTCCATAAATCTTTGCCTTCCTCTCTCCAATTAATCACTTTACATATGTGTAAAAGACTGAATGCCCTGGCCAATCCTCAAGTTTTCATCTGGTTTGCTTTTTCGGCATTTGCAGTATTTGTTCTCTTCCCTTTTCCCTACCTTCCAAACAGTAGAATATGATTACTCGAGGGTGGGGACAGCTCAGCCCAGTGTTTTATATTTAATTTTTTTAAAAAATGATGGTTTAAATTCAATGTCAAAACATAGTCTTTCCAGGTCTGGGGATGAAGTATTAAGCAGACCTTAGAACCGAAGCTGTTGTGTCAAGTCCTGTGTTTTTTCCCACATTAAGGAAGACTCTTCTGTCCTAATGTGTGTCAAAAGGCACAGGGCAGTGCAACTGAAACTGCCCTGTGGGTCGCAGCACAAACACCGGCTGTTAGGTGGTGACAGCAGCGTCTTCCGTCTTCCAGCCAGCACAGGAGCAGCTGAGACTGGGTGGAAAGAGTTGTAACCTTTAGCGTGACAAAGGGGGATGCGTGTGGGAAATGAAGAGTTCCTGCTTACACACAAAGAAGTCCAAAAAGTCACACGTTCTGATATGGGTCCATCTGAACAGGAAAACGAGGACTTCTTCTTTGTCAAGAGGGCTGCTTGAAAAGAAAAGAAATGAAACACACACACACACACACACACAAACATAACCACTGAAATATTACTTACTTCCTAGAAGGAAGTACGTATTCTTGGATTGAACTCCAAAGGATGTTGGACTCAACAGGCATGTTAGACTAACTCTATCTTATTCTGGGGCCATTTGCTTGCCGAGAACCAACAACCACTCAGACCAGTTAAATAAAGTGGAGTTGATTTTAAAGACACAGTAGTTGTACTTCATGCTATGTGTCATTTGTCAGTGCTGTGATTAGCAAGTCAGTCATGTCCTGTGAGCTCACACGTTAGGTTTGCAACATATGCAAAATCATGTTGTTAATTCTTTGAGCACAGAAGGAGCTTTTAGAGTTTTGGTGCGTCTCCAAACTGCATGAAGATAAATTTTTAAAATTCAGACTTCTTTGCTCTGGCTATCAGGGAGTCTAGAAAGAAATTTAGTATTCATTTGCCACAACTCAGGCCCCTGGGGGTGATTGGTGAAGTAATATATCCACCAATTTCCTTTTTTCATTTATAAAACTGTTCAGTGGTTTATGTTTTAATTCTGTAAATCATCTTAAAGGCTTTTCAGAAGTAGAAGTGGAGTTTCACTTTAAAAACAGTAAGAAGGAAAAAAAGAACTACCATGCACAGGAGTTGGTGTCCTGTGGTATAAATCTATTAATCATCAAAGTGGTTACACTCTGCTCCCAGTCTTGGCTTGAACTCCATGGTGAGTCTAAACTCCCAGGAGCTGCTCCTTAGGCTGTCTTCTAAGGTGTATGACATAGACCCAATTCCAGATGAGTCCACACCCTACGGCTATCATGTGCTTTCTCCTTCCTTCAGTTCTGGCATTAAATTCTGGGACTTACATAAAAGACTTCATTAAAACCACCTCCACACTTCTAGAGATGTTTTTTTCCCTTCCTTCCTTGTTGAAAGCCCACTAGAAGATGGCTAGGTTTCTTTTCATTGTTGTATTTTTTTGTGTTTTTTTTTTTTTGTGTGTGTGTTTTTATTATTAGTTTCAGGTGTACAAAACAATGTAATAGACATTTACACCCCTCACAAAGTGATAACCCTCCTCCCCCATCATTGTTGTATTTTTAAGCATGGCTCTGAATTTACGAACGTCTTGTTTCCTGGTTTGCAAAGGAAGGTGCTAAAACTCATACATGTTTGGTGAGGTGAAAATCAATGCAACCTTTTTGGAAAGTCAATTGGCAATATTTAAAAACAAAAGTGCATGTACATTTGCTAGGAATATAACCTATACATACCGTCCCACATGTACTGAAGATACATTGTAAAACGATTTTCACATGTTTGTCATGACAAATGGTTGAAACAGCCTAATTGTCAATCAATAGGGGGACTAAATAATGTACAATGGAATACTGTGGAGCCACTGAGGAGAGTAGGTAGATCATAATGTTCTGAAATAAACCAATATATTAGTAAGTGGGGTAAAAAAGACGGATAAATTGCTTTCTCTTATGCAAATCATACACATATGAGCAAAGGATCTAGTTAGACTGGATTCAAATACTACCGTGTTTCCCAGAAAATAACACCTAACCAGACAATCAGCTCTAATGCGTCTTTTGAAGCAAAAATTAATATAAGACCCGGTCTTATTTTACTATACTATAAGACCGGGTCTTTATAATTAATCTAATCTAATTGAATTGAATCAAATCTAACATAATATAATACCCGTCTTATGTTAACTTTTGCTCCAAAAGACACAGTAGAGCTGATTGCCCAGCTAGATCTTAGTTTCGGGGAAACACGGTAGCTCTGTCACTTACCAGTTATCCCGGGATGCTACTTAATCTCTCTAATTTACTTGTAATGACTGTCTCGTGGGGTGACTGTGAGAATTAAGGTACAGAACTCATATAAAATAGTACAGCCAGGACACAAGACACTTTCTCAGTAAATGTAAATATGTAATGATGATGATGATGATGATGATATTGAACATTTGAGTGTTTACCATGTGCCAGGAACTGTTTTAAGAGCTTTACATATACTAATATTCCTTTAATTCTTCGAACAACCCTATGAGATAAATATTACTTTCAGCCTAATTGTATAGATAGGAAAACTGAGGCACAGAATGATTAAGTAACTTACCCAAAAAGACACAGATAGTAAGTGGCAGAGCTAGGATTCAAACACAGGCAGTCTGCCACCATAACCTGAGCTCTTTTCTATTTACAGAATGGCCCTGTCCCTGCTAGGCAGAGAGACCCACTCTTGGCACAATTTTGAGGCTGATGAGGGTCAGTTTCTAAGATAAATGTTGGGAATATCTGCAAATGTTTTATAAGTGTATGGCAATGCTTTCTTACCCAACCCCAACTGAGAATATTACAATCAAAATGACACAGGAGGGTTTAAGCTGAAGGGTGTGGGGGACTTTTCCCTCAGCCTTTGTTTTCTCCCAGCTGGATCCTCTTTGCTTGTGGATCTGGAGTCACTGACAAAAACCCTACTAGGAAATCACTACTTCACTTTGGGCTGAAGCCAACAGGGATAATAAGTGTGTGTGTGTGTGTGTGTGTGTGTGTGTGTGTCCTGTCTTGTCAGTATCTAATAAACAAATTTAAATACTAAAAGCCATAGAGGACTTTCCCTCTTTCATGAGAATCACTCAGGTGACACAGTTCTGTCAGAACGACTTCTCTCAGTACGGTGTACCAAGTTTCTCAGAGCAGTTAAGACCCTGTATTTTCTCTAGGTAAGCATTTCCTTAATATTTAACCTGGTTCTTTCAGTTGAATATTTAACCCAATTCTAATGTGTTGCTTTTGTTAGAAGAATAGCTGGTCCTTGGCCTCCTCATAACCTATCTTAAATTAAAGTGCCCTTGAGAGCAATTACATGCTGAATCAGCCACTGACAGATCCTGAATAGACTAATGCCAAAACATCTTAGATTCACATTAGTGCTTAAGTTCTTTGTCTTCAGCACTACTCAGATTTGTCTGAATAATTATTCCTCACTTCACCACTAGTTGCAAAGCACTTAACAGTCACATGCGTTCTGTTTGGTAGTCCCCATTTTCCCGTGTTAACATCTCTCCACTGTTCCAATTTTTCACTCTCTCTGTGTGATTTAATTTTGATCAACGTGATGGTCAAGGGATCCTTAGTGTACCAACTTAAAACTGGACACAAATCACCAGCATCTTGGAAAAGGTCCCCCTTCAATCATCCCAGACTCATTACTTTGCTTGACTAATGTAAGAAATAAGTCAGTAGCCCTTGAGTTGTTCTTTCACGTTTGTCAAGCTCAACCTTGGCAATGCCAGGCTCATAGGTACTGCTCCTGCCAGGGCCCAGACTGCAGAGAAGACAAAAGGTTAACTTTTGCCAGCAAACACAGTCAAGGCAGCCATGCTCTCTTCCTTGAGCAAGCTGGGGGGGTGGTTGAGGGAGGTGTTAATGAATGTATTAAATTAACTCAAACTGGGAAGGGATCTAAGAGTAAATCTTTAAAACTATCTCCTTTTCACCTTTGTTCAAGTTCTGCCTTTGAGATCTGCTTCTTCTCATGCGTGGGAATCATAGACAGACATTGTATTGGTTGAAGTTGCAAAGTACATTAGATCTTATTCTACAAAGGAAATAATGTGACAACTGGGATTTTAAAAAGTGACACTGACAGAAGTAAACATTTTCTATAGCAAGAGGTTATTTTCTAAGACCAAAATCCTTTAAAATGGACCTTCTTTCAGTTAGTAGAATATTTTTATTTTAATCTGGAGATACACTTCATGGATACACTTTATGGGCCATTGAAAGTATTATCTAACTCCTTGCATGTTTCTCCTCACTTTTCATAATTGAAACTGATGGTAGGCATTGGACCTGAAAGCTCCAGACAGAAGGAAGGAATCATCAACTGATGATTGTGCTTGCAAATCTCAGAAGGCTAGCCATGCAGGAATATTTTTTATTTGTAGAGCATTGGCCTTCAAGCAGTGAAAGCATTAGGATTTAAGGCTACAAAACCTGTAATTGTTGTTCCTAACCTCCCGTAGAGTCAAAAGGAAGAATGCATTTTCCCCTTTGTAACAGAAAACAGGCTGTTTGCTTTCCCCTTCCCCCTTTCCAAAGTGAAAGGCAGAGTTGTTTTTGTTGTTGTTGTTGTTAACGGAAGAATCTTTTTATTGAGCTCTCAACAGAAACTCCCTCGTGACACTGATTTACCTATCAAGTAACCTGGAAGGAAGAAATTAGCATGCACTTCTTCCAGAAGGCAGACTAAAAGTGTGAAGAGGATGAAATGCAATCTTCATCTGTACTAGTGAAAACATTTGGTTCAATGAATAGCAACAGTTCAGTCAGCTACATGGCAGAGCTTGACTTTTTGGTGTTTATTAAAATGCTTTCTTACTTTCAGCCATTTTCTATAAATTCAGGCTTGTACTCGTTTACACGGAAGACATTGAAATAATAAATTGGCCGGCTAAACAGAGACCCAGGAGACAGGAACCGCACCGGGGCTTCACATTCCTGTGATTATCTGATGATGGCTCCCTGGGCCAGCAGTAATAAGCCCCGAGGAAAGCATGCTGACTAGAAAGCACACCACCAGGCCATTTCCTCTCTCTGCTTCAGGGGAGATAATGGGTGATTTACAGAGGAATTTAAGACCATTCTGTAAAACTTATACTAGTAAGTGAGATAGGACCCTGAGATGGTTTTCAGACAGGGCCACTAGTTTCTGTTTGCAAAAGGAGTTGACCTGATCTTGGTTTAGCAGCTGAAAGTCAAATAGCCTGTTGAGAAAACCCCAGGTAAAATTTGGTACCCTTTACTATCTACCGGTGGCATTCAAGAATGAACATGATGATTTTTAACATGAACATGAACACTATGATTTTTAAATGTCATTTATTTAAACCAAAATCAAGTTAACTTTTCAAGGGGAAGAATTTCAAAGATATAAAAGAAATTCATGTTTAAAGCAAACAATTTTGTTCAATTTCTATCAAAAATTAAATGACATTTTGGGGGAAGTGGACCCTGTAACATGGGAAATTGCTTCACTGAAAATCAAATTTCTACATGCAAAAACTAACTAATTTTGTTTGGGGTTTGGCTGAAATGTTTAAGGAGCCCCAGTGAAATATAAGAATTAATTTGTTAAAAGGGAAGAAGTATAATCACAGTTCAGACTCTGGGAATAGTCAGCGCATGAACCAAAGTAATGAGATCTTTGCAACCTCACAGGGAGCCAGTCACTGGATCATTCCTCTTTTGAAGAGTTTCAAAAGTACATTGTGTTATTCTGGTGACTGGTGCGGGACATGCTTAGGTATGAAAATCAGAAGAAGTGGCTTACCTGCTTACTAATTTCCAACTTTGCTGCAGATAGATGTAGAGGTTTGCCTAAGAGCTGGGTGGGGAGGAAGCACTGTGGATATAGGTTTCTTCAGAGTTGCAGCATTTTCAGATAATTGGAAGTTCACATCATAAAAGACATTCTAATTTACTTTTTCTGTGTGTTAAGTCTGTATTTTTGTGTATATGAAGTAAGGTTTATAGACATGTCCTAGATGACACCCAGACAAAATCAACAGTGGCAAATAGTTAACCAATTTTAAATGTAGGAAGAATGATAGAAATCCCACTGAAGATGAAGCTGAATGAAGGCTTCAGTTTGGGACTCAAATCTGTCACTTAATAATTGTGTCTCACCGGGCAAGTCACTAAACCTCAGTGAGCACAGTTTTTCATTACCGCAAGGATGAAATGAAAACCACAAAGCATCATTCTGCTTTTCCCTACCCTAAAGAACGATGTAAGAAATGAAATTGATGAAACGGTAGCAAAGAAATTCAAGTGGATAAAATATATACAGATTGATACAAGTTTGAAAGACTAATAACTTCTTTCATAAAATATATAGCTCCTGACCCGAAACTTTCAGATGTATGCAATCATCATAGTAAAATTACTTTTAGTTTTCAGCATTTAAATCCCTCATGTAGGATACAAGGCCTACCCACCTGCTCAGTAGTGACTAGGATATGTGTTGTTACAATGAAAGTTAGAATGATAGCTTCTTAATCCTTAATTATTCTCCCAAAACACAATTACTTATATTTTGGAAGAAGCAGGACTCTGTAGTAAAAACACCCAGACCTGAAAGCAGTGCATTAATTATTTTATTAACTTCTTCTTTTTACATTATGGGAAACATTCATCTATTTACAATTTTTTTTTTGTCCACACACAATCTAGGTAAATAAGTCTATGAAATTCCAGTTCATAAAGCCATAAAAATGTTCCCCACCCCTCCATCTGAAGGCTTTCAAATGAATCTTATTTTTTTCCAAACCAAAATAATTTTAAAAATTACATTTGGGAATTCAGATATGCTAGTGATTTATATTCCAGTTATTTAAAATATGCATCTAGACATGTTTTAAAAAAGAAATGGTAAATTCACAAGGATAAGGCTTAAATTAAAGTGGTAATGCACAGTAAAACATTAAGGAAACATCTATAAATAACAGAAATATATTACAAATAAATTAGTTCTATTTACCATTTCAAATATTAAAAATCTTTAATCCATTTCTTCATCTCTCTTTACAAAAAGTTTATGTGAATTGTATGGAAACATCTGCAAAAAATATAATAAATACTTAATTTCTTTGAACGTTTTTGATGTGGGAGACAAACTTCTTTTGTAATCCCCCCCCAAGAAAATGCCCAAACATCTTTATACCAAAGTTAAACAAAATAAGTAATTTTTCAGGGTACATACATTTTCCATTATGAACTAAAAAACATTTCTACAAATTACATCAAAAAGAACAACGGAACAAAGGTTACGCTCATGGATGTCAGTTAAAGGGGGCAAGTAGTTAACAAGCAGCTTTATGTGGGTTCATGTTTTTACATCAATAATTACCTTTTTATAAAGTGTTTGTATAATTTGTGTTTTTAAGGAAGGCAAAGGTCATGACGCTTGTAGATATTTAGCTAAAAGATTTAAAATTTTTACCAAAAATAGGTTATGAATATACAAATACCATTCACGTAGACAAGATAAATAGACCTTCTCTTGCCTCTCTTTAAAATATCCTGGGCTAAACCAGTTTCCAAAGAAAATACTGTAGGATGATCTTGAATCTTATTAGAAATCTATTTCGTAACCCAAATCTTATCTCTACCTCAGGGCACAGAGCTGTAGTTGGGACATGGGTCTTCAAATGGATGCCGCTTCCTTCACATTAATCTGTGAGTTCCAAGTCATTTGCAGGATTGAAGGTGATGTTAGGCTACCCAAGGTGGCAGTTGGCCTTACTTAATGCAAATTTTGTGTGACCTTCCATTGCTGCTACAATGTAAAGAAAAGGCGTATTCTGTTTAAAACCAGCAAATACTTGAAGCTCAAAATCTCTGTATGCTCCAATTTTACAAAGCACTCAAGGTACTTTGTTCACCTTAGTTAAAAGTTTGTTTTTAAATAAGTTAATAGCCCTTTTCTTGTAAACCACAGCAGTGAACATTTGTGCCCTGTTTATAAAGATAGCTCAAAGCATCAATGGCTCTGAGAGGTAGCGAATTCTCTAGTGGTTTTAGAATACGTCCATGAAAATAGTTGTTGCCAGAACCCATCTTAATTTCATAAGTAAAATTAAATTAGCACCTGGCTATGAGAGTGTCTTTTGTTTTTTTGTTTTTAAAGCTTCTCTGGTGCAAGCATATTTGATGTATGTTTTTAAAAGTCTTTCATTTTCAATGGTAATTTATAATGCTTTACAGTGGGAGCTGGACATAAAATGCCAGTGATGCTTTAAGATCACCACGTTCTAAATGTTTAAAACTGTTACGAGTAAGGGCATTTAAAGATAACTTTAGCTAGACGCAAAATGCATACTGGCCTTCCATCATGACTAAAAACATAAATCAACATTCTCTGCCAAAAGCTTGGGTTTCTTTTAGTGTTTATAAGTCATGACTTTTCCCCTCTCCTCATGATTGCTGAAACTTGCAGGTCAAATTTCTTCTCTCACTACCTAGGACCTTAAGATGAGTGGCAGCCCTTTGGAATGGGGCAGCGTGTCTGTTGGGGTAGAAAATTTATCTGTTTGAAATAGGACAAAACCCTTAAGCTAATAGGTAGTAGTGAGAATAGGCTAAAGGAGAGAATATGTCTGCAATAGGAACTACTGGGTTAAAAAGAGATAGCTGTGTAGCATTCAAAGGGATGACAGGAAAAATCCAAACTTTTCTCTGAAAATAGCCTGGCTGCCCTATACAGCACTTCCTAAGCAGATGTGTACTTATATATGTGCAATTAGGTAGGCCCCCCCCCCAGGATAGACACTAACAAATTAACAGAACCAACACTTTGCCTTTTTAAGACCCACCACCACAACAATATAACATACATAGTACAATAACAGTTGATAAAACATTTCAGGTCTAAATTTTCTTAATAATAGGACAAAGAAAAAAAATCCCTTATGTCGTATCTTAAACTCCCAGTGCTTCCTTTGCCTTGCCTTTCTTCATTTTATTGCCTTTCAGAATAGATTAATTTCCCTGAAAGATCGAATTTACAATCTTCTGCTGATTGAAACATTTGAAGCAGTGATTGATGAAGTAACAGTGAGGCAGTTTGTGCAGCTGTGAGTGGTGCCAGTGCCGCCGTCAGCACCTGCAGATTTTGCTTCTCCCTTTCCCACTACACATCCGGGCCCCCCACCCCCAGCCAAACTTCGTCCCCTCTTGGTTTGTCATTCATTGATTCCGGTGAGATGGTGTGATTTCTGAGGTTGGAAATAAAGTGCTCCATCTGCTTTACAAAATAATAACCATTTAGGGGCAATAAAGAGAATCGGAGCCCTAGTTTCTTTCACGTGGAAGACGGTTAAGTCCCAAAAGATCGCCCTGTGATACTGGATTTCTGAGATACCCTATGGTTTTATATTGCTGAGCTCTAGGGACAGGCTAGCTTGAGAGAACTGAGGATGGTGGGTGACCTAACGGGGCCATTTCTACACAGGTGGGTTCGGGTTTGCCGAGAAAAGAAAGGGCTGGCTATCCGGATGAGGCAGGTGACGCCCCAGTACAGGTGGCAAAGCTCGGTGAAGAACGTGGGCAGACGGGTGTGGGCAGAGGGGGACCGGGACGGCTCTGAAGATGGACAACTACACCGCGACAGTGGAAGTCACTGGGCTTAGAGACAGAGGGCGCGGAGGCGGAGGGGACGCGAGGAGGAGCAGGGAGGACGAGGAGCTGGGTGAGGCCGCGCGGGAGGCCCGGCGCCTCAGAGCCGGGTCTGCGCCTCGGGGATGTAGATCTCGATGCTGTCGGCGCTCTCGGTGGCCGAGTTCTGGCGGACCGACGCGGCGCGCTTGGCGGCCATCAGGCGCTTGCGGGCCTCCTGGCGCTGCGAGCTCTCCAGCGAGCGCTCCCGGATCAGCGGCGCAGCGCCCTTCGCCGGCTTCTTTGGCACGGGAGGAGGGGCCCTTCTCTCCTGATCAAAGCAGAAGGTTCAGGACATTACACAGCTTCTCAGGACAAGCTTGGGGGAAACTGGGATAGGTCAGTAGTTAGAACACTTTCTGTTTCTTAAACCTAACGGTGGTTAGTTCTGCACACTGTACATATATATTTTTTCTTCATTATTCTGGCTTGGGTATGCAAAAGATGCAGGAAAAAAAAAATACCGGAAAGCTTAAGGCCAAAGGTGAGGCTGGATTGCAGAACTAGGTCTCTCCAAGGGAAGGCTGTGGGTTTAAAAATGCCCCCTGCTGAAAGCCTGCGCTCCCAGCACACTTAGTGTGGTTCTCTCTGGAGGCTCCAGACTCTTCCGGGTGCCAGAGGTGGGAAAGGATTGCAGCGCCAGCGGTAGCATCTTAGAACTCTGCATCCGCTCTAAGGAGGCCAGGCAGGGGGTGTGAGCTGGGTTCAGAGTTTTAAAACCATCACCACCCTCTCTCCGGTCCCACCCAAACCTAAATAGTCAAATGAAGAAGAAGAGATGATAAGACTGTGTTCTTTAGCTTTGTTGATGCCACAGTGAGTTATACCCGTTTGCACACACAACACACAGCAATATTCTCTCCACGGTCACCCTGGAGGGATGACACTGATCATTCCTATACTCAGGTGTGGAATCAGTTCCAAAATGGCTCCCAAAACCTCCTGCGGGGACGTCACTCCTTAGGGGCCTCAGGATGAGACTGGCCCAGAAGGCAATTCCAATCACAGGGACAGACACTGTGCCATGAAAACTTAACACAGGACTGAAAGAGTTCATATGCCTTGGCAGCAATACCACTGCAAAAACAAAAGCCATTCATTACTTAGGCAGCAAAAAAAGTGCTGTGAAAAAGAAGGGAATCTAGACTACAAAGGATTTTTAGGAAAAGGATGATAAGCTGTCAGGCTGTGAAAAGGTCCACATAAATCTGATATTTTCATTTTTAATAATTGTCATAAATAAATGTGCAACGTGCAATGTCTCATAAATGAGAAAAGTATCTTAAAATATGGATTCTATGATGCTCCAAAGGGCACTCTTTGTGCCTTAATACTCATGCTCATCACAGCAGTTCCTCCTTGTTGGTGTGGGTGACGTGCCCAGTTAAACTCATTACATTGGATTTGCCCTCAGGCTGTTTAAGGGACAGTTTTGTGCAGTCCAAAGGACAGAAAAAGGAAGCACAGAATGCAAACAGTATTCTGCCCATTCTGATTGTGCTTTTTCATTTTTTCCCCTAAAGTTCATAGGGTGATGAGAAGCTCTGATCATAGACAAAGTAAATAACGATTTAGAAATCAAGTTAACTGATGATTTGCTGTGTAAATGTCAATAGGTTACACATATCAATTCTAAGCATCACTCCTTTTGGACATTTTAAATCTTATTGTTGGGTGAGTTGGTGGGTACTTTTAAAAGTATGGACATTGAAAAACTTTTTAGTCATATTTTCCTTTCCTTGTACATTTTATTTTAAAACAATAATTAAAAAAAAATCAACGAATGAATGGGAAATTAAATGGATCACTTCTAGGAACTAAATTACCAGGATGTGTGTACATCTGTAGTGTTTCTTAAAATAAGACCAATTTAAAAGCTTATTTAGCAGACAGTTCTAAATACAGATTAAAGAACACTAGATTGAGTACAAATGCTGGGCTTCCCAAGTGAGAGGCCACACATACATCAATGGTACTTTGATACTTAACACTAAAACCCTAAGGTTGGTGGTGACAGAATTGGAGATGAGGGATAGTAATGATAGTGTCTCCCTTGTGTCTACTATGCACTGTCCCTTGGGACTGGATTTCTTCTGAGAGCCCACTGACTGAAAGAGCCCTGCTATTATGATGGGCAGCAATAGAATGGATTGGATTGCTGTTAGCTCTCTGATAGGCGAGGAGACCTGAAAAGAGCAGGGCCACCAGTGCTTCAGGGGAATGGCCATGTCTAATTTTTGTTGTTGAATCTCTTAGACCTATTTGACCTCAGGCTACAGAAAAGCAAAGGGTTAAAAAAAGTCGTGCATGACAGGCCAGCCTATGGAGGTGGACACTGAATACCTGTGTGAGCCTAGTGGAACCAATATAATCAAATGTGAAAATCGCAGTTTATTAATTAAAGTAAAATAATTTGAGTTTTTATTTCTAAACTGTTGCATGAGGGACCCAATGAGCAATATTCCCCGAGGCAAATCAACCCAAAGTAAAGCTCTTTTAAAAAGAAAAAATTCCACCATTTTTGATTACTGTGAAACTTGATGGTGTGTATATTTTTAGACTTGAACAACAGTGATCTCTTTATTACTATGTTTATGAAATAATTATGAAAGTCGATTAGTTTTCAGGGCTTCCTAGTTTTCTCAGAAACACATCCTAGCCGTGTAAGGAAGTTGAACTCTTGCTCTACATAATTATGCACTGAAGATGTCATTTATTTTAGTTTAAAAAGCAAAATGGAGGCAGTTCCTTCCAATGACTAAAATGGTTTAACTTAAAGTTTAATTAACAAAAAAAGCGCCACATTCCCATTTTCCAATTCACAAAGACAGATTTCTTAAAAATATGCCTGAAACATATTACAGATAATATCCCAAATGATTACTATGTAAACATTGTCATTACAATGAAATTAATATGATATCAGCTCCATTTCACATTGTAAACAGCAAGACTGAATGCAGAAGCCTATTTAGACTGTCCAGTGTTTGTGCAGGTTTTTAAATGAACCATACAAAATCTACATTGTTCTACCTTCTTGTCAAGAGGATCCATCTGTTTCCAATTATTGGCCTTTAACTGATGAAGTTCATCAAATTTCATACTAATATTTTCTATGGACAACTGCAGCATGTCCCAGAACCCCGCCAAATCCTGGGAGGTGGGCCTTGGATGAGCATTAGGGTTCTGTACAAGAGAAAGAAAAATATTCATGCTTTAGAGGCGAGCCATGATAACAAGCACAGGGCCAAAGTGGCACTTGCAAATATTTCAAATAACACAAGAAGGATGAGTTTCTTTTCGTTACCAGACAGGAGATAAAAGTGAGGCTACAAATGGTAACTGTAATTTAAAAAATTTATACATGTACATATATGTATATTTCAGTTTTTACTGAATTATAATTGATAAATAAAAAATGTAAGATATTTAAGGTGTACAATATAATTTTATATACATTGTGAAAGAATTCCTTACATTAAGTTAATACATCCATTACCTCACAAATTTATCATTTTTATATTTTTTTGGTGAGAACATTAAACTCTACTCTCTTAGCAAATACAATACAGTGTAATCAACTATAGTCACCACGTTATACATTAGATCCTCAGGTCTTATTCATCTTAAAACTGAAATTTTTTACCCTTTTACCAACCTCTCCCTATTTCTCCCACCCCTCAACCCCTAGCTACCACTTTTTGCCTCTATTTCTATGAGCTTAACTTTTTTTTTAGATTCTACTACAAATGGTAAAGATTGTGAAACTCTTCTTTTGTAATACAACATCCATCAATATGTATGGGGGAGAGTCTAAACATTTGAAAATCTCAGAATGTATGATCTACAACAAGATACATTTAAAAACATCAATTTAAATGAAAATACCATTGTTGAAAAAAATACAGTATGTTATTATTAGAGTCAGTATTTGACTCCCTGCTTACCAACTTATTCAGAGAACAGATATGAAATCTAAAATAAGATTTGTTTTAATACTCATTTTGAATGAAGTACTAGGTAGGGTAAACAGATGGTGAATAATAAGCTAATTGAATTTTAAAGTACTATATGTTTAATAATTAAGATGTTCCTAATATTGGAAGTCATTTTATCATATAAGGACTTTGACAGTATGTTATTTCTATCAAATAACATACTGTCAGAATTTAGAAATGAATTAGTTTTAAATTGACCATAACACAATATAGCAAATGTGAAAACATATCTATACATACACCTAGAGGTCTGTAACAACCCATTTGCTAGAAATACTAAACATTCTTTGGTGTTTAAGGATTGCCATTCTTTGCCTCCATCTACATATCCCTGACAAGTACTAGAAATTACAAACCACAAATTTCTATGATCTAAGACAGAAAAAACATAACTAAGAGATTGAAGGTGGCATGCTCATTGTTAATCACTACCTGCAATAATAGCTAAAGCATTTAGGGTTACATGGGTGGGAGCTTCCATATGTTAGATGTTTACAGCTGGGGTCAGTTCTGGTTACCTCTGGGCAGTTGGATACACTATGAAACCTCATGCCATACTATAACGTGAAGCCAGTTTATACTTTTAAAACCAACCCCTATAGGGCGGCCGGATGACTCAGTTGGTTAGAGCACGAGCCCTAACCAACTGGGTTGCCAGTTCGCTTCCCACATGGGCCAGTGAGCTGAGCCCTCAACAACTAGATTGAAGACAACAAGCTGCTGCTGAGCTTCCAGAGGGGTGGCCGGATGGCTCAGTTGGTTAGAGTGCGGGCTCTCAACAACACGGTTGCTGGTTCAATTCCCGCATGGGATGGTGGGTTATGCCCGCTGCAACTAAAGATTGAAAATGGCAACTGGACTTGGAGCTGATGTGCCCTTAACAACTAGATTGTAGGACAATGACTTGGAGCTGATGGGCCCTGGAGAAACACACTGTTCCCTAATATTCCCCAATTACACACACACACACACACACACACACACAAAACCAACCTGTATAAAAAAAATGATATCATCAGAATTTCAGAAAGTGTAAGGTCAGTGACCATCAAAATTAATAGGTTGGAAAAAACTTTTTAGCTCTTTGAGTGGACTAGCATTATTGCTCTGGCCTCAAAATAGAGATGTTTTTATAAATTTAATAGTTCTAAAACTACCCATAGTTCTGAAATTCACTGGAAGAAGTAAATTCTAAAGTTTGTGTTTGGTTAAGTATTAGAATCTATTCAAATGACACCTGAATTAACAAGAGTTGCTCTGTAGCATTTTGACTTAGTAACCCAAAAGAAGTTTCTTAATATCTAGGTTCAGAAAAGACAGATAGTAGCTTTGACAAAGTATCTCTCAAATGGAGTTTTATGATCTCACAATATATTTTCTTATCTTATTGATAACCAAAAAGTTAATTGTTTATAGTTTGGAGTTCACTAAAGTCTTTTAGGCCTTAAACCTTATTGGCTAAATTGCTTCAGTGCACCAATGTATGAAATGATAGATAGTTCAATAGGCAGAGTTTGTTTAATTCTGTATCACGGACAATTTGTTCCCTTTTCCCTAGAAATCAGCTTGCCCCCACATCATCAAGGGAATGGATGGGGAAGCAGAGAGCGAGCTTAGGCACTCAGCCAATCTCTGAATCAGTGAATCATGTGACATCCCATATGAAAAAAGTTGCAGCACTCACCTGGGTCTGAACCAGACCACTTGGAGGTCAGATGTGGCGAAAGGTATGGAAGAATGATAGCTAGGTTCCTTGGTTTAGTTTCTTTTGGAAAAAGTAACTCTTATCCTTTCATTCTATGCCTGAAAGTCTTGTCTGAGATAATATGCAAGTGTTTTCAAGTGTTCTCCTCAGAGTAAGAACTCAAGAAAGGAGAACTGGGAGGTCTGGTTGTGACCAATCTTAGTGCCACATTTATATGCAGCTTTGTAGACGTAAGCAACGCCACCACAAGGCTACTGTGCTTTGTGCTGCAGAGGAGGTGAAGCTGACTGATCTGGCCCAGGTCCCTTCAATAGGGTGAGGAGTGGAACTCAAATTCCGAGGTGGAGGGATTTATAGGGAGTGAGGTCAAACAGACTGGGTTTTGAATCTTGGCTCTGCCTCTTACCATGAGGCCCAGGCCAAGCTATTTAACCTTTCCAATGCTCATTTTCTTCAACTATAAAGCATCATAAAAATGTCACTATCTGCATCATAGAGTCGCCTTGAGGATTTAACCAGTTCATATATCTAAATGCTCTTAGCATGCGTCTGGCACATAGTGGGCTCCTGACCTATTCTGGGGCGTGGTTTGACCAGCCATCAATGGCCCTCTGCCTGCAGTGTAGTTCCGCTTCCATCTACCTTTAACATGCTTCTCATATTTTGCCACCTAAATTCCTTTAAATGTGAGCCCATCAGGGACTAGGAAATATCAAACGCTGGCTTTAACAAGGTTAACATTTCCTACATCTGCAAAATTTTCAGAACATTTTGTCTGTAATTTCATCGTCAAAATCTGCATAACGTTTGTATTCTACTTTATAATATATCTGCCCATTATATAATTCTTTTAAAAGATGTGCTGTGTGTCCCGAAGCATGTACATATCGGCCTCCAGGCTTATCTACTGGCCAGTTTGAGCAGTGTGGCTTTATATGAGCTTTCTTACATTTAAAGAACAAAGATTCATGTTAATTAAGATCTTGACACATTACCAAATTTACAAATTATCAGGAATTCTGTACCTGGACTGAGGTAAAGCTTAATAAAATATTTGTTTAATTCACTTACCAATACGTTAATATATATTACCTCACAATCCAGAACAGAATTAGGGCCAGGCAATTTTTGCTAAGGGAGGGGAAAACAAATTATAGATTGATGGTATGATGATGGTGTGGGGGGGTCTGGTAGAA
This sequence comes from Rhinolophus hipposideros, assembly GCF_964194185.1. Lineage (NCBI taxonomy): Eukaryota > Metazoa > Chordata > Mammalia > Chiroptera > Rhinolophidae > Rhinolophus > Rhinolophus hipposideros. The sequence continues at coordinate 45,933,171 of NC_138063.1, forward strand.
AGGAAGGGATAGTCCCAAACAGAGATTTCAAAAAGAAAAGCCTTGTAGGAATGGCTGGTTAGCTCAGTTGGTTAGAGTGTGGTGTTCATAACCAAGGTTGCCGGTTCGATCATGGGCCATCATGAGCTGCGCCCTCCTTAGTAAATAAATAAATAAATAAATACATAAATAAGAAATAAAATAAAATAAAGAGTGACTCCTTTCATGTGCTCATAATGCCAATCAAAGTAAAGCCTGGTGAAGAGGGATGGAGAGTATTAATTTTGCATGCTTTCTATTTTTTCTTGGCTGAACCCTGTCTAGATAAATCCCTTTTAGTCTGTATTTGTCCTTGTTAACAAGAGGATGTGGTTAAAACTCTGAAATCATAGTTTGGGCCAATTAGATTGCATATAAGTATGTTTTTATTTCCACAAGAGAAACAAGTTGCTTTTTAGTTTCTTTGTTTTAGATATAGCTTGACCAACAATTGGCCAATAAAAGATATTCTCAGGGAATGACACTTGAAGATAGTAGTTTGTTTTTTTAAAGGCATATGTGAGTGAAGAAGCGCTTGCCCCTATATTTTGCAGTCAATTTTTAAAATGTTGGTAGTGGTGGTTTTGTCTCTGTTTTGCTTTATTTTGTTTTGCATGTCCAAGAAGGATGCCTTATTCAATTGTCTCAGGGAGATCAAATCTACACTTTATGATGCCCTCCGTCTCTGGCCCTTGAATTAAAATTCTGATTAGGAAATAGGCTCTGATGGCTTTTTCAGAAAGAAAATCGTTATCCAAAATGATTTTCTGTAATATTATTTCTGAAATACCAGGCTGCTCCCTATTTTTGTAAGAATAACAAAATCGGAGAGGCCTTGTAAAAGCCAGGAAAATGGAAATTTTTCAGCTACCAAAAATGCAGGAAATGGAGCTTTAACTTGATTGGATTTTTTTCTTCTAAGATTATTTAAGTATGAAATAAATATTTTTAATTTTAAGAAAAGCAGGAAATAAGATTCATCAGAAAACTTTCTATCCCAGTTGGGAGAGTCCAATAGACCTTGACTTGGTTCAAAATCAATTTTACTTTCGTTTGGCCAGTCTTGACGACACATTCTTCTTATGGTATTAGCACAGAAATTGTAGTAATGGGGATGCTACCTACCAGGTTTTCTTCACACAGTTCTCTGAACTGGTAGAATTTCTGGGCCATCAGAAGTTGGGCACTGCCCACTGCAGTTCGGATTTTCCCTAGAACTGAAAAGAGCAAACATACAAGAAGTTTACATATTATGTCTCATTGTTGCAATTTAGTCTGGTAAAACAAAGAGAAAGTTATGCTGTAATAATTGGGGAAAACAGCACATTTCACGCGCACACACGCATACAGCCCAATTGCGGTTGTTACTCTGCTGTTCTATGTAACAGAGGCTCCTAGGTTAAAATATAAAATCAACTTGGAAAAAACCACTAGTTCATCATGCACATTTCTTAGGGATAACGGAGTTTTCCACCACAGCACTGGACATTACCAAAAGAGAAAGTTTTATTTTTTCCTTTTACTCCAGGGATGAATTTCAAGTGTTTACCTGTATAGTTATGGATTTATTTGTGTCAGCAATCATGGTCTGCTAGCTTGTTTTTCTAACCCAAATCCAAACACAAGAAAAGCCGTCCTAACTTGAAGGGGGGAACCTCTTGGCACTCACCATATCCCATCCATAGCCTTCATTATTTTTCCGGAGCTCAGCCACTGGTACCGTCAGGAAAGAGCCACGGCCAGTTGAAAGACTTTCTAAAGAGTGAACATTTTCAGCCTGTTGCCTAGGGAACGCCAGCACTGTCCCAACTTTTCCACTTCACAGACTAATGTTTTTGCTCATATAGGTTTAATTCCCTATGCACTGTGCTGAAAATCTTTCCTGCTGCAAGCTACTTCTTGCCTTCCATGCAGTCTAAGGCGAGAACCTTTCAACACATGGGTGGCTGAGATGGGGTGAAACGCTCTGCACAGAGTTGTCCTCGCGTCTGCATTGTCCCATAGGCTCTCCCTCCACCAAGTGGGGACCGGGGCACAGCTGTGTGCTGGAGCCCTGCCAACCAGGCACTTCTCAACACACCCTCCTGCTGGGAAGGAAGGGGACGAGGCACCCTGCTAGCCCTTTCAAGGCCCACATTGACAACCAGAGGGGGGCATTTCTCAAAGTGCACTTGCCCCACTTTGAAATCTTCATAGGGAGGGAAATGATAGGACTGAAGCAATGTTTTTGCTGTTGTTGTGTTGTTCTGAATTTACAGAGCCTGAGGCTCAGAGTGGAATCAGGTCTCCCTTTCACGATCTCAGTCCCCACAAAGTCTGAGGAGAAAACAGAAGAAAAAGAAACTTCATTTTGGCCCAGGGTTTTCTAGTAATTTGCTTTTCTGTTTATTGAAAATATCCAGGCTAGCTGATGGTTTATGATGCGCAGTATACCTAGTCACTCCTCAAATATTTCAGCATTCCCACACCTGTAATTCAGGGCAATGATGAACTCTCTAATATGTCACCAGTCCCACCAAACAGCTAAAGAGTGGACATTTGCCTTCTCAGTGATAGCAAGGGGTCCCCCTTGACAGCCATCTGGCAGCAATTCCTCAGGCCAGAGTTTTTACTTCTTTTCAATCTGCTTCTAAAATCTTTTAAGATGGTTCTCCTATTCCTTTTAACTCATCAATCAGTTGTTCAATCCCTCCTCTCTCTCAACACTCCTGAAGCAGAAAGGACAGCACAAAGAGACACAGGGCACTTGAGTAGCAAAGGGTTCAGGCCCTGACTGGGACGAGGGTCCTGGCTCCAGCACTTAGACTGGCCACTGCTCTGGACAGGTCATTTAATCTGTTTTCTCCTATATAAAATGGGGCTTGAGAGGTGGCCAATAAAGGAACGCGCACGCTTGGGAAAGTTAAGGAAGTTTATTACACGAGAGGAGTCTATGGGGCTGCTCAAAGACCACTACAGCCCCTGAGAGAGGGTGTGAGGAGGGTTATACCTGGGTGGTGCTGACAGGGTAGCATTGTTTGGACAGAAAATGTTGACTGCCTGCAATCGAGTAGCTATTTTGGGGCATTTTCTGTTATCGCAAGTTTGGCTCTGTCTGCAGGTGCGAACTAGCGACATGACATTTTGTTGTTTTCTTGCAAACATGGCTCTATCTCTAAGTCAAGGTCTCTGAAACCTAACATTCAGAGACCTAACATTAAGTCAAGGTCTCTGGGACCTAACATTTAGAGACCTAACAGGGCTAGTGGTACCTATTTGTAGGGGTAAGGTTAAAAGTGGTAATATATATGAATTGCTTAGGACAGTGTCTGATATATATAGCAAGCACTCAATGAAATGTATGTTATCATCTAAGATCAGGACACTACTTCCCCTATGGGTGTGCCAGCTGTGAGCCCCACATTTGCGCTGCCCAGGAAAGAAGAGGAAAAAAACCAAAGTCTAGATTATTCAAATGTGACCAGATATCTTTGGTTGCTTGGGATGGATATGTGCTTTGGATTACCTACCCCAGATATGAGACAGGTTTGAGAAGGTACTTCCTAAGTGAACGTGTGACTCTAGGTATACTCTAAGGTTCCTGGAAACTTCTCTGAAGGGTAGGATTGTGACATCAACAAATCTCAAAATGAATCTTGGGAGATCAGAACTAGCTCTTCAGTCTCCAATTTTCTGCCTGGGATTGCATAGCTCCTGGGAACTGTCACAGAAACTCAACCTATTCAGATATACCTCAAAACTTTGAGCTAATGTTCTCAGTTATAGACAAACACCTGAGTATATATATAAGAGACTGCCATAATAAGAGCAGGTGAGTAAGACAGTTATTCTCAAATGAGGAGAAAGTAAGGGTGGCCAGTTAGTTCAGTTGGTTAGAACGTGGTGCTAATAACACCAAGGTTGTTGGTTCAATCCCCATATGGGCCACTGTGAGCTGTGCCCTCTTTAAAAAAAAATAAAATAAAATAAAATGAGAAAGCAGTACTCCAGTCATTCGGGCAACACCAATCATGTAGGTAGAGGCAAACTCGGATGTTTTCTTAAAGGGAAACAAGGGGCATCTTTCTTCATTCAGCATGGTCTGGCAAGAACCCTGGGTTTGGAGCAAAAATATCTGGGGTGGAGTTACGGCTCTTTTGCCCCCCAGGTTTTTGCCATCATGTCCTTTGAGTGTAAATTCCCTACTCGTGCCAGGATTATTTGCATTTCCAATGTCCAAGTGATGGTCTTTCATAGGTTCAGGGTAGGGAGATAACGATTGGGGCCAGGAGTAAAACCCTGAAACAGGAGGGCGTGGGACAAGCAGATCTCTGTCAGGAAAACAAAACACATCTCTGCCAAGTCAGTGTTGCACACAAAAATTTCAGTTGTAAAAAGAATGGAGGAACCAGGGAGGATCACTTGAAAGAGACGGTAGATGTAAGCTTCAAGTTTTAGTTTTTCTTTTAAAGATTATATATTGTAATGAAAAACAGAGAAAGACTTTTTTGGGTGTGGCCGTCTTTTATGAAAACTATGATTTAAAATCTCCTGGCTACATTCAGTTAAAACCCCAGACATTTAGAAAAGAGCATACCTGGTCCCTCCCACTGTCCCTGAGGGGGTGGGTGGGAGGGTATGACTTTTATTTGGGGAACAAAGAAGTGGTATAAAAGGCATGAGTGAAGAGAATGAACAATTTCTTTTAACCCGGTAAGTGAATCCATGACAAAGCGGTATGGAGTTTCATTGTGTTGTGGTAGCAGAGTGAAAATAGACCATTTCCTTGGGGCAAATGCCTGACTTTTTACTAAGTGAAAATCAGTATTTCAACTCCTAGGGCCTAATTAACATATGTATTCTTTCATGTTTCAAGAAGAGTTAGGTCTCTTGAACTGAAGAGGCAGAAGCACCTTTCTTTGACTGTTTCCAATTCTTATTGACTATGCCCAGCTCCACCATCATCAGGCCTTCATGTTAGGCCTCAGAAACAGAGAAAAACAGACATAATTCTTATACCCTCAACATAGCTTCCCTGAAACCTGGACACTACATATGAATAGGAAGGAATATGTCTGGCTGTCCCACCAGTGGTGAAGGTTTCTATGGTGGACATGCGGGTGAAACGCTCCTCAGGTCCTAAAACATCAACTGTAATTTGATGAAATACACCGAAAGAGCATAGGCATCTGAGTCAGGAACGATCAGCTTTACCACTTACCAGCTGCTGATCTTGGGAGAGTTTATCACACTTTCAGACTCTGTTTTCTTTATCTGTCAAATGATCATAATACTATCTTCATAAGATTGAAAATTCTTTAATAAAATAATATATGAAAATTGTTAGAATGTAGCAGGAATGATAACTCCTATATCCTGTCAATATTCTTTAGCTCTTAGGCATTTACCTGGAAACTAAAAGGTGGAATGATCCAAAACAGGGAATTATTTCTCCCGGTTATCCTCACACCCTGACCTTTCTCCCCAATAGTGTGGACTAATTGTCCTCTCTTTGGGTGGCTCTCTTTAAGGCAGATTTCCACAAGTGTCCAGGAGTGGGTGAATAATTTTTTTGGTCTCTCTCTATTTCCGAAATCCATAACAATTATTCAGGGGCCCAGATTTTCTCTCTGTATAGTCTGGAACAGTTCCCCCCTCCTATCAGAGCCAAAACAGTGACCAACTGGCTGCTGGGTGACAAAGATACAAAGAGGAGACAAGACCTCAACCAATGCTGGACACTTAGACCACCCCGCTGGAGCCTTGTGCAGAAAACAGACTCACTGCCAAATGAGGAGTCAGAACCCTCCTCACGAGCAGCAGTTGCTACTGTAAAACAAGGTCCATCTTTGGGTGCAGAATATGCCAGGTAATCCTGCAAGCCTGGAGAGCTGTATTCTGGCTATGTTCCAAATAATGTTTTGCCATGTGGTTTAGTGTCACTACAAACCATGGTCTCCAAACTCAGTAGATCTTTCACTGTTGTTCATTAGTCCTTTGAGATACTCTTTGTTACCTCTTTTTCTGACCCTCCTTTCCTGACTCTTATTAACTCACAACTCAACCCCTGTCCCCTCATATTCAACAATAACCTTGCCTCCTGTGAGATGAAGAAAACAGAGGGGCTCAAGCATGAATATTCTCAATGTTCTGCTTCTCCTGATACCTGCCCCACAGACAATCCCCTAAACCTCTAAAGAGTGCAGAGATTCTATACGATGGGCAAGCAGCAGACTCTTCAGGTTCTGTTGACAACAGCAGAGATGTCAGGTGCCAGGAGAGTTATTTATATTCATTCCTAATGTAATCTGTCCACGACCATTAACTGCCCCCACCCTAAAGACTTTTCTACGTCCACTCTTCCCATCTACCGGTGTCCCTCCCAGCTGCTTTAAGACATAAGTCCCTGCCTCTGTCAGCAATCTGCCTCTTTGCTAGAGCAGTACTCAAGATGCCTAGAAGCACCCTTAAGTCTCTCTCATTCTAAGGGGGAAAAAATACTCCCCAATTCCATGATCCCGTCTTGCTAATATGAAATTCATATTCTTCCCTGTTGTGGACTGAATTGTATCCTACCAAAACTCATATGCCGAAGTCCTAACTCCCAGTACTTCAGAATGCGACTGTATTTGGAGGTTGGGCTTTCAAAAAGTTAAAATGAGGTCATATGGGGGGGCCCTAATCTAATATGACTGGTCCTTATAGGAAGAGGAAATCAGGACACAGACACACACACAGAGGGAAGACCAGTTGTAAGCAAAGGGGAGACGCCTCCGAAAAAAAACAACACCTTGATCTCATACTTCTAGCCTCCAAAACTGTGAGAAAATAAATTTCTGTTGTTGAAGCTAGCCAGTCCATGGAACTTGGTTATGGCAGCCCTGGCAATCGAATGCATTCCCTTAAATGCTTGATTCTCCAAAGGGTAGACTGCTTTGCTCTCTCTGCATCCTCAACTCCACATGTCCCTCCAGGCCCTATAGGCTGGCTCTCTCCTCACCCTCCTTACCTTTCTGGATCTCTCTGCATTTGGCACAAAGGAAACACAGCTCCCTTGGCTCTCACAACACGCCCTGGCTCTGATGCTGTCTTCCTTGTTCTTTATGGATTTCTTCTCTCACTCCACCTCATAAATGTTGAACACAAATTCAATCCTAGCCCACTTCCCTTATTTTTGTTGAGTAACTTAACCCATCCTTCTGGTTTCGCTATTTTGTAAAATAGGTTTATGTTTCTCAAATTTGTAACTCCAGTGCTTCCCATCCCTCAAGCCTCAGAGTAGCATATCTGAGCATTTGCTTGATACCACTTGTCTCCCCATGTTCCCCGCAGGATTCTCTAGTTGATTACAACTCAGGCTATAAGGCTCCGTTACTTCCTCCACAGTATGAATATTCTCTCTCCCTTGCCAACCTTAGAAGTTTGGTTTTATTAAGGGAACTAGAGGGTTTTCTTATCTCATGTAATCCCCATGCTTCAAAATTTCCATGGTTCCCTACTATCCGTCGGATAAGGGGAAACTCCTTTAAATGGCTTGCAGGTAAGGCCCACATGTCCAGCCTTCCCTCTGTCCATTCCCTCTGTGTTCTGGGCCCCCAAATCCAAAGTTGTCTCTTTCCTCAGTGTTTGCTCAGACTAAACACTGAGCTGGAGATACCTTCTGCCCTGGTGCTCAGTACGTGGTCCTTTCACCTCTCCCACTGCGTCGTTTCTCAAATTCCCAGACATGGTTCTGTCCCTTCCCTTCCCACATGCTTCCCAGCAGGATCTATTTATATGTCTGACTTTCTAACCAGACCACGAGCCCTTCGATAACCTAAGCCGTGCCCATGGAACCCTGTTGAAGGAATAAGTTTCGAAATTAATTTACTCATCTACAAACTTTATGTTAACCAGAAAAATAAATGAACTGCAACATTCCAGCCTTTAAGCATTCTGTTTCTTTAAAGTTTTAACATGTCTAGCACCACATTTTAAGTTACAATCTTGATTAATTAATTAGCTAATATAGTATTTGCTGGACTATTATTCCTCTTGGTTTTCTGTTTATAATATTACCTGTGCTGACTTACACTGGAAGAACCAAGCCATTTGGGATAAGTTGAATGTGCTTGTATGTGAATTAAACCTCCTTATACTCAAGTTTTGACTTCTTGGTACTCACCTGCCTTTTTTTTTTTTTTTTTTCAATGTTGGTAGACTTCATGGGCAAAGGAGGAAAAAGGAATTTTTAAAAAGTGGGTCCAGGGCAGCCGGTTAGTTCAGTTGATTAAGAGCGCAGTGCTCTCAACAACAAGATTGCTGGTTGGATCCCCACATGGGCCACTGTGAGCTGTGCCCTCCCCCCCACCCCCCCAGATTGAAACAACTACTTGACTTAGAGCTGATGGGCCCTGGAAAAACACACTTAAATAAATAAAAGTTCAAAAAAACAAAAGTGGGGCCACTCACTTACTTTAAAGTCACATGGATTTGTTAGACTGAATCTGTGTGATTTCAAGTTGGAATTATCCATGTAGAGACATTCTTATTTACAAGTGTGTCCTCATGGAAAAGAATTTCTCCAACAAACTGCCCAGCTGCTTCTCAAACACTGTTGTGATTCAGAACTGTTGTCAACAAAAGGTCTCCATAGAAAACATGGATCCGTTTCATTTCGATAGCCAGCAGTGGCTGTTCTGCATTTAACAAGAGTGCTTTTATTTTATTTATTTATTTATTTATTTATTTATTTATTTATTTATTTATTTATTTATTGAAACTTGGTGTTGGCTAGAACAAACAATAAAGTTTTCAAGTAGAAATTTCCCCATAGACTAAAACCAAGGCTTCCACAGGGTTAAAACATGTGGGGGGTGAAGTGAGGGGAGGGGGGAATAAACATTACTGTTTTGTTTGTAAAGAGCAAGTTTTCAAAAACTCAGCTAATTTAACTTCTCCCCCCTCCTTACTCCAGGAGTCTTACTCATAAAAGTTGGTTATGCTTCAACCCATATTTCAATTTACATTAGCATTGAAATAATAACACCATATGCATCACCTAGATAAATACAACTTTTGAGCTTTTGAAAGCTGAAGGAAATAAAATTAGTCAATATTTCCCTCGGTAATATAGAAGAAAAGAACTAAAGGCTGTGTTTGAAGTTCACTGTAATTATATTCCACAGAAACAGTTATTGTTAGAGAAAACAATCAGAGATCTTACTCCATGAGTCAGTCCCTCACTCTGTAACCTCTGCCTCTCTGCAGTGCAGGAACAATGGGAACTTATCCAGTCCGAATAATGGGAACACCACTGGCCTAGGGAACAGGAGATCTGTTTCCAGGGCTGGTTCTGTCTTCAACTTGCCATATCATTTCACCTCTCAATGCCTCAGTGCTCTCCTCAGCTTCGAGACCACCTCCAGTAAAACACGCCCACAAAAGCAAGCTCTACAATGTTCTCTGGCACCAACAACTTCCTCTTTGTGTCCAGTGCTATGCAAAGCAAAATGAACTGAGCATTCTAGAAGGTTAAACATAAGGTACATTATATACGATTTCCTTTTCATTACTGCCACTTCCTCTGTGGTCACTAATTTCTGGTTGGCCAGACCTTAAAATAAAAGACTATGTAGCCTGTGGGGGGGGGGGGGGAAGGCGGGGTGTTGGGGTGGGGGGGGGACGGAGAGGGGCCTTTTGAAGGCCACTTCAAAAGTAAGATGAGACTAAAACAGAAAGTAGCTGGGCTGCACCGACTTCTCCCCACTTAGAAATACACAGGGCTTGAGGCAGATGCACTGTAGAAATCAGGAGTGCTGCTTTTCCTGCCACTCACTGTTTCAAAGGCTGCAGAGACACACCACCGCCGACACTGGGCAAAGTCAGCCTGGCGATCGCACCGATAGACGGTCACAATGATGACTGTGCACAGCTTCCGTAACTCAACCTGAAACCAGGCAAACGCCATTTCAGCTTTCATTACCAGCCCCACATTCGCTGCCAAGCCTCACAAGCCTTCTGGGGGACTCAAGGCCAAGTTTCACTAACTTGGATGCTATTACCTGGCAAAATTAAAGTGGAATTAATCCGCCTCCTGCACACGCTCTAGGTTTATCAGTTAGTTTCAGATAGAGCCTGAAAATTCCACATAGAAGTTGTTCGCAATTCAGGAGGCAAAGATAGATTTCCAAGTACAATTAACCAGTATTTCATCCTAGGGCCATTGAAACCCGAACCCATGTTTTTCACCCGCATTGGTAGACGGCATTCCTAGTTAGAAGCATTCAGTTCCATCTGGTCGTTTCATTCCTGGTCAGATAATACCAGACGTATCTATGTAACATACAAGCCACTGTCAAAAGCACTGAGCCATCTCCCAAAGACAGCTGTTTCACACAAGGGCTTCATTGTCTGAGAAAAGCTTGTATCATTTTACTTCAAGTGCTGCGGGAACAAGCATTCTGTCAGCTGCCACGGTTTGGAGGAAAACTCACTCAATGCAGATTTTCATTATTTTGTTATCGAGCCAAAAACCTACTATCGACTGTTAAGGATAAGGGTTTAAAACAAGAACTAAGGTCCTTGCTCTGCTTTTATTTTATCAGGGAAAATAATAGCTCCACACACCCGAAGAATTTATAGTTATACTTTTCAAAAGATAGCTTGAGGTTACTAGGTGACTAAAAGTGCTTGTTTTCCTTTTGTCCTGCATTGTGCACATTTGTCCAGTTTCAGGTAAACCGGCAAAGTGTTTTCCAGCCTGAGAATGCCAAAAACAGTATCCCTAGGAAGCAGCTGTCAGAATGAGGATAACAGCATCATAAAATAATTAATAACTGAATAATTATTTAAAATTGAATGGCTCCTTTCTTCGTCATCTATCTAACAGAGAAAGATGATTGCAACCACCCAAGCCCAAATCTGTACTTTAAATTCCTATTAAGCAGATAGGTTCTATTTCTTCTCCTTCTCCTCCTCTTCCTCCACCTGCCCCTCCTTCTCGTTCTTCTTTGCCGTGGACATACACTTGAACATTTGAGGATTAGGGTCACCAGCCCCCCACAGTAGAAAATCTGCATATTCTATTGACTCCTCTGACACTTAAGGTGTCCTCTCAGTATATGTGGGGGATTTGTTCCAGGACCCCCTGAAGATACCAAAATACACAGATGCTCAAGTCCGCTGTATAAAATGGCATAGATCAATGCATAAAATCATCCCTCTGCATCCTCAAACTCCCCACCACAGAATGAAAATAGTACAGGTACTTATTGGAAAAAAAAATCCTCATATAAGTGGACCCATGGAGTTCAAGCTCATATGGCTTAAGGGCCAACTGTATTATGAATTCAGGAAGACATTTAACAAAATACCTTATATTCTTATAAGCATAATGAATAACTACGTGCATGATGATAGTAGGCTTGTTCTACCTACCTTCAGACTTTATTATTGTGGTAAAATATACATAAGATCTATTTAAACCATTTTTTAAGTGTACAATTCAGAGACCCATTAAGCACATTCACCAAAAATTTCAAAAGATTTTAAAATTGGGATAATGCTGGTGCCCATCCCCACAAAATAAATTAAGCAAGTATGGTAAGAATCTTCCTTTCTCTCCCTCTATTCTCCTTGTTTTCATGACTTTGAAGACTAGCTCTCATGGGAGGGATCTGTCAAGGAGCGACTTTTGTCGTGTACATGGAAGAGATGCCCTCTTTGTATAGGACCCAAGGAATATGTAGGCACTTGGCCAAGAGATAGATACATCTGTGCCTAACTGATTCATCAAAATTTTTTTTCTGGGTGTCCACAGATTTTTGTTTTTTAAAGCTGGTTACTCAGAAACTGGCTATGCCTGTCAAACAGGATTGGCCTCTCTTCCTTACCACCACACTTTGTATGAAAAAAGAAAAGGTTAATTTAGAGAATTAGTAAAACAAAGGCCCTGTGCAACTCCAGGCCCAGTTATCAGAACAGAATTGTGGTTGCCAAGGAACCAGGAAGAGATATGTAGGGAGAGCTTTAGAGGAAGGCACCAAGCAACACACAAAGTATCATTATCTTGTCAAATGTTATTCATGTTGTATCTGTTCCATCAGACATTTCTGCAGTTTTGTGACCTTGGACAAGATACTGCAAGACAGCTGTTTTGAGGGCAAATAAAACAACACCTGTCAAAGTCTCTAGCTGACTGTCAGGGGTATTGTAAGGACATGATGAATATTCTTTCATGTGCTTATATTTTCCCTTCTTGCAGTGGAGGGTTGCTCTGGCTTTCTGGTCAGATCCTCCCTCGGATCTGCCTTATTCGAAATTGGCGACTCTGACCTTGGCATATGAGTTTATCTTTGCACTGTTTAGAATTCTGGAACGCTAGTAGATTGGAGCTCCTATTTTGTACTTCCCAGAATATGAAAGAAAAAAACTTAAAGTGCTGGAGAAATAGAATTAAATCCTAAGAGCTGGAAGGTACACACAAGGGCTCAACGAGACCATCTAGCTAACTAACCAACACAGCAGTCTTTTCTACAGTTTCTGTAGCAGGTGCTCCTCTCTCTCTGCCAAATCTTTGCTCTGAGGAGAAGGGCTCATCACCTCACAAGGGAATGCCCTTTCCATCTTTTGGCAATAATAACTGCTAGTTATTTATTAAGTATTTGTTAGCTACTTAGGAAGAAATGTTTTGTTAGGTAAAATACTTTTGTAAAATAGAATTTCCAAAATATTTCGAGGACTCAAATACATAGCCACTGATCCCTCGCTATGTGCCAGCAAAAATGAAGATGAATGACATAAAAATTTCTGTCCTCGGAGAGCTCACTTTTTAGTGGAGGACAGAGATACACAGATTATCATAAAGTAATGTTGGAAATACCTGATAGACAAATGTACAGGCTACTATTACAGAGACACTCCCAATTCAGCCTGAGGGGAGGCATTCCGCAAAGACTTTCAGAAGGTGAGGCCCAAGCTGAGACTTAAATGAAGAGCCATATTTTGTAAACTAGTTGGGCTTACATGAACAGATGTTACTAATTTGAATCAGTTTTGTACATTTGAAAAAACACGTGTAAAGGGCATTTACTTCTAAACTTTGGGTTAGTAGCTTGATCTAAAACTATGAAGTTATATTTTTAAAAAGTAATAATTTGGACTTTTCACTACAGACCATTGACTTTCAAACTGTATTCTAGGAATCCTAGGATTTTTTTTTTTTTGGTGGGTAGGTGAGGGTTGTTAGAGACCTTCATGGGGGGGGGGGTAGAAACTAAGCAAACAGGTCTGGGCCCTCACCAGAACACCTTCTCTGCTCCTCCTGCTATGTTTACTGGTGTGTATAAAATTTTTTTTAATTAGATAAAGGAGCTCTGATATTAACATGTTAAAGTTTCAAACTACAAAGGGAGACCAACTCCTCAGTGAAGCAGGTTTCATTCTATACTTGTCATTTAAGCCTAATTTACTCAGTTGGGTACTTTAAAGCAAAGCACCAAAAATACTCCCATCCTGAGTTATCTTTGTTCATTCTGCAACCATGACCCAACCACCACCATCCCCACCCCACCTCCACACCTCGGGCAGCAACCTCGTAAAATAAAGAAGTAGATCTGAGAAAATTCATCACTACTCTGAAGAAAACATGAGTTATTAATGGTGGGATAGTAGCCACTTCACGTACAAAGACAGCAAATTATTATTCTTCAGACCAAATCTTGTTATAATCTCTTCATATTAAATAGGTTAAAAAGTTCCATTTATAAATCAGTATTTTAAGTAACATCTGAAGTAAGATTCTGGAACCTGGAAAAACTGCATGTTCATTATTCCTTCATGTTCATTATTTTGGGACTTCGACAGTCGTGTACATTTCAAAATATAAACATGTTTCTCTTCATCCCAAACACAGGATGAGAACCTGGTTTTCTGACAAGATTTTCACCTTTCAAATATGTATTTTTTATCAAAATATATTGATTTGTTTTCACAGTGTCTTAAGTCTTAAGAAAGATTGTCCTAAATTTTTATACAATGACTATCCTCATGCATCATTATAAAGCTGGGTTGAGAGAAGTAGATCTAGTCTCAGATCAGGAGAAAACATCAGATTAAAAGTAAACATCAGATTAGCAGCATTCTTGGGACCTATTAGAAGGCAACTGGGAAGCTAGAAAGAGTCCCAAACTAATGGATTGAAATTTGAAAGATAGCTTGTCCTGTTGAGCAGCACACTAGAGGCTCCTGTGACACTGATTTTTCCTAGGAAAATTTAGTAAAATTTGGGTATGCCCACAAGGGGTAAAGGAGAATAAAATGCAACTGCTAAGACTCTCTTACTGAAATCTATCCCCACCCACTGCTTCTGGGTGGTGCCTCATTCACCTGTTACAAGGGCAAAAGCTAATTTTGCTGTGGCTCAACACTCACGTGAACCTGCTGTGGCACCAACGGTTAGGGGCAAGTGTCAAGGAGATTTACTTTTCCACTGCTAATTTGTTTGCACTTATAGTATGAAAGAACAAAAGGAATGTTACAGAAACCCATTTATGGATTTTCTAACCCGCTCATAAAGGCAATAAATAAGCTAGTCAGCCAGTTAGTAGGATCCAGGCAGGAAGAAGGAGCACAGAGAAGAGATGGACCAAGAGTGCGAACACAGCTAGGAAATCCCACAGCCTGCTAACTGTTCTTTTACAGACTTAGTTTTCATTGAAAAATACTTCCTTTATGGAAAACTCAATACACCTTAACACAACGAGTTTGGTTTACTTAGTAAGTCTTTTTAATCTGATTTACAGTAGGTTGTAGGTCTGATTATTAAGAAATTATTATTATTATTATTATTACTTTTACTTTAGTTTATTGGAGTGACAGAAATTATTATTATTATTTTTGTTAAGGATGACCGTGCATGATGGTTATATATATTAAAAAAGTCCTTATTAGTGTGAGATACATAGTGAAGTTCCTTGATGCCTCAGATTTTCTTTAAGATACTTTGGCAAAAACCATAATAAGTGGGCGGAGATAAGATAAGACTTGCCAATTGTTGAACTGAGTGATGGGTATATAGGGTTAATTGTATTAAACTTTCTACTTTTGTACATGTTTTAAAATTTTTGTAATAAAAAGTTAACTCTGATTTTAAAAATACATCTAAAAAACCGTATCAGGACAATACTCTTGTAGGTGGTTCTCACACAAAAATGAAGGCAGACTTGAATGCCTGCCACCAAATGTCTTTGATTCAAAAATATCATCAGTTAGAAGATCCACCATTCATTTAATGATAGTTTTTCAGAGGAAAATAAACACACATTAAAATACACATTGATGATAAACTATTAATATATCCAATTTCAGAATTGTTGAAAATGTGCCTCAGAATTGAGGTACTCTGGTAATTTTTCTTTGTCAATTTGTAGAGATGGTTGTTAAAAGGCCAAGTTTGAAAATAATGGTGTGGGAAGATTTCATTATTTATTCATCAAATTTGTTTTGTCATTTACTTTAACCCATTAAATTGGAATTTTTGTTAATTAATTTAGGGGATGAAGGTTTCCCTCCCTAAAATGTAAGACAGAAAGTGCGGGGGAAATAGGCTTAAGAATGTAAGTAAGGGTAGGGCTCTACAGGCCTATACATTATTGGGCTTGTTTTAATATTGTATGTTAATGAAAGTAATAAAACTGAAACATTGTAAATGCCCAATGCACATGTGTATGTGGACCTTGAAACTTGATAGAATTACTGTTAACATCCTGAGAATCAGCACCCCTTCAAGTAATATCTTGGGTCAGAGGCACCACGTTAGGAACAGGAGGCCACCTCCAAGCCGAGGGTGGTATTTTCTTCAGAGAGGAAAAGTTCTAGAGCTAGAGGTCGCAGACCTAGAGTCAGCGTAGGTGTTACATCTGCCCAGCAGTTCTCTTTTCATGGGGCAGCGCAGGGGCGTGTGGACTCCAGGCTGGAATCGCCCGGCTCTTTCCTCTGTTCCGTGTGGGGCAAGGCTAGACTGCAGGGATGGACCAGTGCAACGGGCAGGGAAGAAACCACCGGTCTAAGGACACGAAGTAAGCCCAGACCCCGGTGCCGGGTGTACAGAGGTGAGCAGCTGCCTTACTTACTGTCTTCCGGCAGGTTGTTTTCCCGCTCTTCTCTTTCCATCTGCTGACACCACCCTTCCATGCGGTCTCGCTCGGCCTGGAGAAGCTTCAGAAACCAGTGGCCGTCCCGGTGGCACACTGACCTTTGAACGGCCTCCATAGGGTCTTCAGTGATGGAGTCAATCCAGGGATCCGGGGGAGGCAGAATCGAAGGGTCAAAATCCGCATCAAAGTCATCGTCGGCTGCGCAGGCGTGGTAATGGTTTCCTGAGCCCTGAATGCTGACAGTGGAGGTGCTGGCGTCGCGGGAGAACTGTCTGGCCATTGGGCCGGGGCACGAACTGTCCTCTAGAGACTCCAGAGAGTTTTCCAGGTTGTCGTGGAAGTCCAGGTCGGCCTGCACTGCTGTCGTCACACTGTTGGATCGAGTGAACCTGCGGAAGCTTGGGGGAATAGAGAAAGGAGATTTAGTGCAAGGAAATTTCCTGAAGCCACACCACACAGTCTACTTTTTTTCATGGGTGTGGCCATAGGGGCTCAGAACTTCTCAGTCTGCAGAGGGAGGCTCTTGATTCAAGCATATAAATTGCCATGGCTCTACTATAAAGAATACAAATGTCGTAACTTTGTTTAATAGTAAAGCATATCTAGAGAAATTTTAGAAGTGGAGCAATGTGTGCCCCTCTCAAAGCCAGTATAATCTCCAATGTCCAACATCCTCCCCAAATCTGGGCAGCTTGAATCCCGAAATACACATTGGTGAGGGGTAAGAGAGCAATTCAGTCATAGTTTATTATGCATAATTTGGTTAGAAATGGGGGGAGAGGAGCCAAGACTATGGTGAATCCTGCAAAATCACATTTTTTTTTTTTCCCCAGCGGCAGCTCTTACCAAGTAAGACTTCCTGAAAGCGAACTAAAGAATTGCTAGGTTCCTCTTAAAATCAAGACTGCTTTCTCTGATAAGGATTCACTGTGTCTTGATCATACAGGTTCATTGTAATTTGGTACACAGCCTTTGGGGCAAAAATCGGCTCACAAATCTAGAGTTCTCCTGTACTGTCCTTTGTGCTTTTAATTTCCCTTTCCATGGTCCTTCTACCAAGGTGATAAAAGACAAGTTGTTAACAGATTCAGTTTGAGCATTTTATATGGACATCCATGCGATCAGCCTTTCCCAACTAAATGGCTTTATACATCTCTGGTTGACCCCCACAATGAAGACATGTGGAAGGTAGGAGGAGTGGGAGAAGAACAGAGGAGCCATGAATTCTTTCTCAGACAAGGGGCAAGGGAAGGTTTGGGCATGAAGTAATTTAAAACACACCAAAAAGTACTTCACTGACTCTTGGAGCATCAGGAAACAATGATGGAGAATATAAGTCCACTGAAAGCATATGTCCTTTACCCCACTTTGTATTTTTTTTTTTAAAGGTAACTTCCTGATCTAATATTTTATTTATTTTTTTTATTGTGAAAAAATACATATAACGAAATTTACCATTTTAACCATTTTTAAGTGTACAGTTCAATGGCATTAAGTATATTATTCATATTGCTGTGCAAACACCACCATTATCCATCTCCAAAACTTTTTCATTCTCCATAATTGAAACTTTATACCTATTAAATAACAACTATCCATTTTCCACTTCCCCTCCAGTCTCTGGCAACCACCATTCTCTCTGTCTCTATGAATCTGACTACTCTAAGTTTGCTCATATAGATGGAATAATACAGTATTTGTCCTTCTGTGACTGGCTTATTTCACTTAGCACAATGTCTTCAAAATTCATCCATGTTGTAGTGTGTATCAGAATTTCTGTCCTTTTAAAGGCTGAATTATGCTCCATTGTACAGTAGTCCCCTCTTACCTATGGGGATACGTTCCAAGACTCCCAGTGGATGCCTGAAACTGCAGATAGTACCGAACGCTACATATACTATGTTTTTTCCTGTACATACCTGTACTAAAATTTCATTTATAAATTGGGCATAGTAAGAGAGTAACAACAGTCCGGCCCGGTGGCTCAGGCAGTTGGAGCTCTTTGCTTCTAACTCCGAAGGCTGCCGGTTCGATTCCCACATGGGCTAGTGGGCTTTCAACCACAAGGTTGCCGGTTCGACTCCCACAAGGGATGGTTGGCTGTGCCCACTGCAACTATCACCGGCAACTAGACCTGGAGCTGAGCTGTGCCCTCCACAACTAAGACTGAAAGGACAACTTGAAGCTGAACAGCACCCTCCACAAGTAAGATTGAAAGGATAACAACTTGACTTGGAAAAAAGTCCTGGAAGTATACACTCTTCCCCAATAAAGTCCTGTTCCCCTTCCCCAATAAAATCTTTAAAAAAAAAAAAAAAAAGAGAGTAACAACAACTAATAATAAAAATGAAACAACTGTAATAAAAGTTATGTGTCGGAAGCCATAGAAATCCCCAGGCCCTGCCTAGGCAGAACTTCCTGGTCACAAAACCCAAAGCCCGCGCGCGCCAAACCCAGAGCCCGCGCGCGCCAAACCCAGAGCCTGCCCATTTCCTTGTACTTCATATGGCATCGCCCTGTCCTAGCCTATCAGCCCGCGACAAGTACCTCGCCACCCTATGACATAGCATATCCCACCCCCATCTGACATAGCTATATATATAACCCGCCATCGTAATAAAATTTTGAGGCTTGATCAGATCCCTGTCTTGCCTCCATTCTTCGCGTCTCCTGTCTCCCCTTTTTTTTCATCCTCAACAGGTTTCTTCCCCTCGTCCCACGTTGCATTGTCCTGCCGGTCGGGACATTTTGGCGCCCAACGTGGGGCCCGAGGTACGAAGATTCTATGAGGACACCTACTCTGGAAACCGCCGCGGCCCCCCCCCCCTCCCTGAGCCTCCACGGGCTGGCTTCTTTCGAGCCCACGCAGTTTTCACTCGTGGGACAAGACTCGAGGGCCTCCCCGGCGCGAGTGTGGCTTGTTTCGAGCCCGTAAGGGACAAGACTCGACAGCCCCCTCGGCAGTAAAAAGGCTCGTTTGGAGTTCACGAGGTATTCACCCGTAAGAAAAGACTCCAAGTTTGCCCGACGTTGGAGTAGCCGCCCAGCGAAGGACGAGAGATTGGTGAGTAGGTGATTGACATGGGACAGGAGTTGAGTTCACATGAACTCTTCCTTAAGGGTATTAAGGAATCTCTCAAGATGCGGAGAGTTAAGGCTAGAAAAAAAGATTTACGTGAGTTTTTCAGTTTTGTCTCTGATATCTGCCCCTGGTTCCCCCAAGAAGGAACGATTGATCAAAAATATTGGAAGAGAGTTGGAGACTGTTTTAATGATTACTATCGGGTTTTTGGACCCAACAAGGTCCCTGTATCGGCATTCTCATATTGGAATCTGATTAATGATATCCTAAAAATACATTCCTCAGACCCAGATGTTAGAGAGATCTTACAGACAGGGGAAACAGTCCTAAAAGAGAGTTCCCGCCCCCCTTCTGTCTGCCAATCTGTTTCAATAGACATGCCAGAGGAACCTAAAAAACAAACTGATAATCAGGAAGCCTCTGCCTTAGAGAATCACCCATTAAAAGACCCCCCTAAAATCTACCCTTCCCTTTTGGCCTTTAATAATCAGGACCAGCTCTCCCCAAGAGACCAGATAGATTTAGAGGAACAAGCTGCCCGCTATAATAAAAAAGAAGATCCCTGGGGCCTCGCCGCGCCAACCTTGCGCGCCCCTTCACAAAAAATACATACCCCTCCCCCTTATGTCCCCCCTCAGGAACTCCCAACATTCTATGACCCAGTCTTAAACCCAAACCCACCCCTATTCCCTCAAGACACCCTAGTTCAAAACACCCCATCCTTAACCGATCCCATTAGGCAGGCAAAAATATCTTTAACCCAAGAAATTTCTTCTCTTAGAGAGACACTCCAACAAAAACGCGAACATATGCAACTCCTAAAGGAGCTGCATGCCCTTGAAAAAGAACTTAAAACCTTAATGCCTAACCAAAACCCTGAAAAACCTCAAAAAGGCCCAATACTTAATAAAAAGACCCTAATGACCTTTCCAGTTACCCGCAGCCAAAACCGTGGCCCACCCTCTCAAGAGGATACAATGGAAGAGACTGACAATGAACCCCCCGACTCTCATAATCCCCCCTCGGCCGATGAGGCCTCTGACACAGAAGACCCAGAAGATAACACTCCCAACTCCAATGATCCCACTGGCCAAAAATATCACCGGCTAGGCATCAAACATATTAAAGATTTAAAAGGTGCAGTAAGCTCTTATGGCCCGACAGCGCCCTACACCTTGGCAATTCTTGAAGGTCTCAGTGACCGTTGGCTCACACCCAATGATTGGTTTAAATTAGCTCGTGCCACCCTTTCTGGGGGGGACCACGTCCTCTGGCACACAGAGTTTAAAGAAAACTGCCGAGAGATAGCACAGCGCAATAGTGAAAATAGAACAACAAGATCATGGACTCGGGATAAATTACTAGGAGAAAAACCCTATCATACCAATGAAATCCAGGCAACTTTTCCCCCGGGGCTGTTAGCTCAAATTCAGAACGCTGGTCTCAAGGCGTGGCGCCGCCTACCCCCAAAAGGCTCCGCTACCACCTCCCTGGCAAAGATTCGTCAGGGCCCCGAGGAGCCATATTGTGAGTTTATCAGCAGACTCACCGACGCCGCCGAACGGTTGGTCGGAGAAGGCGAGAACGACAGCGCCTTTGTTAAACATTTAGCCTATGAAAATGCTAACCCCACTTGCCAGGCAACCATTCGCCCCCACCGTGGAGGCAACCTTGCTGACTACATTAAACTATGCTCAGGGGTTGGAGCCTCCCATACCTTGGGACTCGCTATCGGAGCCGCCCTCCGAGACTTTGCCTCAAACAAGCCTCCTAATCAACAATCTAGATTATGTTTCTCCTGTAAACAACCTGGACACTTTAGTCGAGATTGCCCAATAAAAAATAGAGGTCCACAACCCCAAAATTCATCACAGCCCCCACCGACACCCTCCAGACCAATGCCTTCCACCGTGTGCCCAAGATGTCGACGGGGCAAACATTGGGCCTCTGATTGTTATTCTAAAACAGATATTGAAGGTATCCCCCTTTCCAGGAAACCGGGAAACCCCAGTCGGGGCCAGCCCCTGGCCCCTCCATCGGGACACAACCTAGGGGCTGTCAGGTTTGTTCCCCAACAACCAAGTCCTCAGATCCTCCCAGCTCAAGTGTCGGTTCCCTCCACCGGGCTACCCCCGGAAGCGCAGGACTGGACCTCTGTGCCGCCGCCGACTCGATACTAACCCCAGACCAAGGGGTCCAACTCGTTCCCACCACCACGACGGGACCTATGCCCCCGGAAACATTTGGCCTTATATTGGGACGGGGCAGCTCTTCCCTCGCCGGCCTGAATATAATCCCAGGAGTCATAGATAATGATTATACAGGACTCATACAACTCTTAGCCTCGGCCCCTCTGGGCCCTGTATCCATAGTAAAAGGCCAAAGGATAGCACAGCTTGTGCTTCTCCCATTAGACACCTCTAATAAACAATATCTGACACCAAAGAGACGGGAGTCCGCCTTCGGCTCCTCAGATGCCTATTGGATACAACAGGTCACTTTAGAGAGGCCACTTTTAACCCTGTACTTAGATGGAAAAAAATTTCAAGGTTTAATAGACACGGGAGCGGACGCAACAGTCATCTCAGATAGATACTGGCCTTCAACATGGCCCTCTAAAGCCTCATATACCCATCTACAGGGCATAGGACAATCAGCCAATCCCAGACAAAGCTCTAAAATACTCTCATGGGAAGACGAAGAGGGCAATACTGGTAAGGTCCAGCCATATATTATTTCTGGAATTCTCATTAATCTGTGGGGCCGTGATATCCTATCACAACTCAAACTTATCATGTGCAGCCCCAACGAAATAGTTGCTCAACAGATGCTTAACCAAGGCTATCTCCCTGGACAGGGACTGGGAAAAGCTGGTCAAGGGATAAAAAATCCCCTCTCTATAAAGCCCAACCCTAACCGACAAGGATTAGGCAGTCAGGATTTTTCCTAGCGGCCATTGATCCTCCTGCACCCCATGCGGAGAAGATAAAATGGAAAGATAATTCCCCCGTTTGGGTGGACCAATGGCCACTACCTGAGGAAAAGTTGTCCGCAGCTTCTCGGTTAGTGCAGGAACAATTAGCGGCAGGACATATAGAACCAACTACTTCGCCATGGAATACACCCATTTTTGTTATTAAAAAGAAGTCTGGGTCTTGGCGCCTCCTTCAGGATCTCAGAGAAATTAATAAAACCATGTTCTCCATGGGAGCCCTCCAACCAGGCCTCCCTTCCCCGACAGCTATCCCAGCTAACTATCACAAGATTATTATAGACCTTAAAGATTGTTTCTTTACCATTCCTTTACACCCCCTGGACAGAGAGCGTTTCGCATTTAGCCTGCCTGTAACCAACTTCAAGGGTCCTATGCAGCGCTTTCAGTGGAAAGTCCTCCCACAAGGCATGGCCAATAGTCCCACCCTATGCCAAAAATTTGTGGCACAAGCTGTGGATCCTGTTAGAACACAATGGCCCACTATTTATATTATTCATTATATGGACGATATCCTTCTAGCAGGAAAGACCACCACAGAGGTACTCCAATGCTGCCAACACTTAACTCACAATCTTACCACTTATGGACTCCAACTTGCCCCCAATAAGATCCAGCTCAAAGACCCCTACTACTATCTGGGATTTGAGCTACATAATCAGTCCATAACCACCCAAAAAGTCCAACTTAAAACTAGTCATTTATACACTTTACATGACTTTCAAAAATTTTTGGGAGATATTAACTGGCTTCGACCATACTTAAGGCTCACTACAGGAGACCTCAAGCCCCTCTTTGATATTCTTCAGGGAGACTCAGACCCTCTCTCCCCTCGAGAGCTGTCGCCTGAGGCAAAGGGCTCTCTTCAATTACTAGAAAAGGCAATTCAACAACAACAAGTCACCTTCCTATCATACAAACAGCCCTTCTCCCTCATTATTTGTGCAACCCCTCATACACCTACTGGGGTCTTATGGCAAGATAATCCCCTCTTCTGGGTTCATTTACCCTCCTCCCCGTCTAAGGTCCTAGTCACATACCCATCCCTGGTAGTCAAACTTATTAAGATAGGAAGAGAAAAAAGCCGACAACACTTTGGCAGGGACCCTGATCAGCTCATTCTCCCCTACACTAAAGAACAGCTTAATTGGCTAACCCAAAATAACGATGACTGGATCATTTCCCTTACATCATTTCAGGGCAAGATAGATAATCATTATCCCCCTAATAAACTCCTACAGTTCTCCAGACTACATCCCTTTGTTTTTCCAAAGATAACAGCCACTAAACCATTACAAAATGCCGCCTTGGTTTTCACGGATGGGTCTTCTTCTGGCGTAGCAGCATATGTCATTAACTCACAAAGATTTCAGGTGCAGTCTCCATTTCAGTCTGCCCAACTTGTTGAACTTTATGCCGTTATAAAAGTGTTTAAAAAACTACAGGAGTCACCCTTTAACTTGTACACTGATAGTGCCTATATCGCCCTGTCTGTGCCCCAACTAGAAACAGTGCCATATATCAAGCCCTCTACCAGCGCTGCCAAAC